>NC_084621.1:24141371-24151371 GCF_033978795.1 Nerophis ophidion | reverse complement strand
TCATAGTGGATCTAACATAATAGTGAGAGTCCAGTCCATAGTGGATCCAACATAATAGTGAGAGTGCAGTAAATAGTGGATCTAGTTAATACTGTGAGAGTCCAGTCTATAGTGGATTTAACATAATTGTGTGAGAGTCCAGTCCATAGTGGATTTAACATATTAGTGTGAGAGTCCAGTCCATAGTGCATCCAACATAATAGCGAGAGTCAAGCCCATAGTGGATCTAACATAATAGTGTGAGAGTCCGGTTCATAGTGGATCTAACATAATAGTGAGAGTCCAGTCCATAGTGGATCCAACATAATAGTGTGAGAGTCCGGTTCATAGTGGATTTAACATGATAGTGTGAGAGTCCAGTCCATAGTGGATATAACATGATAGTGTGAGAGTCCAGTCCATAGTGGATATAACATAATAGTGAGACTGCAGTAAATAGTGGATCTAGTTAATACTGTGAGAGTCCAGTCCATAGTGGATCCAACATAATAGTGAGAGTCCAGTCCATAGTGGATCCAACATAATAGTGAGAGTGCAGTAAATAGTGGATCTAGTTAATACTGTGAGAGTCCAGTCTATAGTGGATTTAACATAATAGTGTGAGAGTCCAGTCCATAGTGGATTTAACATATTAGTGTGAGAGTCAAGTCCATAGTGGATCTGACATAATAGTGTGAGAGTCCAGTTCATAGTGGATCTAACATAATAGTGGGAGTCCAGTTTATAGTGGATCCAACATAATAGTGAGAGTTCAGTAAATAGTGGATCTAGTTAATACTGTGTGAGTCCAGTCCATAGTGGATTTAACATGATAGTGTGAGAGTCCAGTCCATAGTGGATATAACATGATAGTGTGAGAGTCCAGTCCATAGTGGATATAACATAATAGTGTGAGAGTCCAGTCCATAGCTGATCTAGCATAATAGTGAGAGTCCAGTCCATAGTGGATCTAACGTAATAGTGTGAGAGTCCAGTCCATAGCTGATCTAGCATAATAGTGAGAGTCCAGTCCATAGTGGATCTAACATAATAGTGTGAGAGTCCAGTCCCTAGTTAGACACACAAATGTCTATTTTAATATTTTCCAGGGAACGGGGTGTCATTTATATATTACAGAATAAAATAATTGTAATTCCATCCGTGTCCTCACTGTTGATGTAAACGCAGTTGACCTCTGACCCCCAGGGTTGCCGCAGGTCGTGTTTCCTCGCCCTGATGCCGTTTGATGGACAGGCGTAAGGCGGGGCTTGTGCCGCCCTCTGACCCATCACAGAGCCCAGCGAGTGTGTGTGTGTATGTTTGAGTGACAGCTGTCATGTTTTCTTTGGCCCTTTTAAGTTAAATCTCAGCCTTCCCGTTGTCTCGTCACAACAAACATTATCAATCGCTTCCTGCAAGTGGAGCCGACTCGCCAAAATAAACTAGTTTGCTTTGTTTTGGTCAAGGCTCTACCACAGCACGGTCACCATGGCAACTCCCCCATGTGTTGCAACCCCCCCCCCCCACACACACACAGTTTAATTAAATCCATTAAAAGTCTGGTGTGCTGGGATCAATCCTCACCTGAATGGCTGCTGACTAATTGAAGCGTTAACGGCGAGGGGTGGGGGGGCGTGGGGGTGTTTTAACGGACAGATCAAAGGCGGTGGTAATTAGCCGAGAGCAAGAGGAGCAAATTAATGAGAAGGATGCTGGGAATGTTTCTCGCGAGGCTTTATTTATTTATTTATTTCAACGCTGACGTGCTCCAAATAAAGACGCTGCACGTCAAGCGTGGCGCTCACCTGAGGCCTCCGACACAGCGAGAGAAAAAGGCGGGTATTTTTTTCTTTTCGTTTTTTTTCTTCCTTTCCCTTTTGTATCACTGTTGTGTTTTTGATGCGGAATGTACGGGGGACAGGCTCCTTTTAGCGCAGTCACAGATGGCACTTGTGTCTTCATTGGGTGGCCACAAATAGATTTCGTCTGCCAGAGCATAAGGAGACGTAGTAGAGGGGCAACGGGTGCTCCTGGGGGCCCCTCCCCCCCATCCAAAAGCATTCACTGGCAGCGCCGTCTCGACGAAAAGAAGCAACAGGAGGACGTTCCCTTCTGGAAGTGTCCCGATTCCGATTTTGATATCGGTTCGATATCGTCAAAAAACAAAACATGTATCGTACGATACCAGCTTGCATTAAAAATGTCCGCAGTCCTGCAGCGTGTTTACTTGTGCAAAATTGGAGAGCCAGTTAACATCTATCCATCCATCCATTATCTACCAGATGTCCCTTTTGGGATCGCGGGGGGTCGCTGGAGCCTATTTTAGCTGCATTCGGGCGGAAGGCGGGGTATACCCTGGATAATTTGCCACCACTTAGCAGGGCAGTTAACATCAATAAAACCCCAAACCAGTGAAGTTGGCTCGTTGTGTAAATGGTAAATAAAAACAGAATACGATAATTTGCAAATAGTTTTCAACCTATATTCAATTGAATAGACTGTAAAGTGAAGATACTTAACATTCAAACGTGTTTGAAAAAAGCTGGCACAATTTGCAAAAAATGCAAAGCAAAAGTCATTTATCAACAACACCCAGAAATGCAACTGGCTTCGCTGGGCCCGAGCTCATCGAAGATGGACTGATGTAAAGTGGAAAAGTGTTCTGTGGTCTGTCGAGGCCACATTTCAGATTGTTTTGGAAACTGTGGATGTCGTGCGCAGGGTCCGGAATATCATCAAAAGGTACAGAGAATCTGGAGAAATCACTGCATGTAAGCGATATTACGGACCTCTGGTACTGCATCAAAAAGCGACATCAGTGGGTAAAGGATATCACCTCATGGGCTCAGGAACACTTCAGAAAATCACTGTCAGTTACTACAGTTGGTTGTTACATCTGTAAGTGCAAATTAAAGTCCACTATGCAAAGCAAAAGCCATTTATCAACAACACCCAGAAATGCCGCCAGCTTTACTGGGCCCGAGCTCATCTAGATGGACTGATGCAAAGTGGAAAAGTGTTCTGTGATCTGACGAGGTCACATTTCAGATTTTTTTTTAGAAACTGCACAATGTGTCCTCCGGAACAAGGAGGAAAAGAACCATCCGGACTGTTCCAGGTGCAAAGTTGAAAAGCCAGCCTCTGTGATGGTATGGGGGTGTATTAGTGCTCAAGGCATGGGTAACTTACACATCTGTGAAGGCACCATTAATGCTGAACGGTACATACAGGTTTTGGAGCAACATATGTTGCTATATAAGCAACGTTATCATTGACGCCCCTGCTTATTTCAGCAAGACAATGCCAAGCCACATGTTACAACAGCGTGGTTTCATAGTAAAAGAGTGCAGGTACTAGACTGGCCTGCCTGTAGTCCAGACCGGTCTCCTGTTGAAAATGTGTGGCGCATTATGAAGCCTAAAATACCACAAGAGAGACCCCGGACTGTTGAACAACTTAAGCTGTACATCAAGCAAGAATGGGAATGGATTCTACCTGAAAAGCTTAAAACATTGTTGTTTTCATCGCTGGCATTTTAACTAACCTACTCAGTGGCCTAGTGGTTAGTGTCCGCCCTGAGATCGGTAGGTTGTGAGTTCAAACCCCGGCCGAGTCACACCAAAGACTATAAAAATGGGACCCATTACTTTCCTGCGTGGCACTCAGCATCAAGGGTTGGAATTGGGGGTTAAAAATCACTAAAATGATTCCTGGGCGCGGGCACCAATGCTGCTCACTGCTCCCCTCATCTCCCAGGGGGTGAACAAGGGGATGGGTCAAATGCAGAGGACAAATTTCACTACACCTAGAGTGTGTGTGTGACAGTCATTGGTACTTTAACATAAACAAGGTTACCCTATTTTCCGAACTATAAGGCGCACTTAAAATCTTTTTTTTCCCTTCAAAATTAAAAAATGCGCCTCATAACCCGGTGCGCCTAATGTACGGAATAATTCCTGTTTTGCTTACCGTCCTCGCAGCAATTTTATTGGGTACATGGTGTAATGTTATGTGTGACCAGTTAACATCTATAACATAAGAGATAAGTGTAGACTGCACAATAATAGCAATATGACTCAAGTAAACAACACCAACATTTTATATGTTCCTTTGAAAATATAGAACATTACACACGGCGCCATACTTGCCAACCCTCCCGATTTTCCCGGGAGACTCCCAAATTTCAGTGCCCCTCCCGAAAATGTCCCGGGGCAACCATTCTCTCGAATTTCTCCCGATTTCCACCAGGACAACAATATTGGGTGCATGCCTTAAAAGCACTGCTTTTAGCGTCCTCTACAACCTGTCGTCACGCCCGCTTTTCCTCCATACAAACAGCGTGCCGGCCCAGTCACATAATATATGCGACACACATAAGTGAATGCAACGCATACTTGGTCAACAGCCATACAGGTCACACTGAGAGTGGCCGTATAAACAACTTTAACACCGTTACAAATATGCGCCACACTGTAAACCCTCACCAAACAAGAATGACACAAACACATTTCGGGAGAACATCCGGTTCGTAACACAACATAAACACAACAGAGCAAATACCCAGAACCCCTTGCAGTACTAACTCTTCCGGGACTCTACAAAAAACACATTCAAATAGCAAATACAAATTACCCTAAGAACAATTTGTTAGATAAAAAGCAGTTAAAAAGTTATAAAGAGTTAAAAAAGTTAAACGTTAAAAACAGTTTAAAGTCTCATGCTGGATTAAAAGCCAGTGAATAAAAATGGGTTTTAAGAAGGGTCTTAAAAATAGCCAAATAAGGGGCCTGTCTCACATGGAGAGGGAGATGGTTCCAGAGTTTGGGACCCTCTGAGCTTGCGCTTTGATTTGGGTACCTCCAGGATAAACTGATCAGCTGACCTGAGGTACGGGGTGGGGGCATAGAGGTGGAGCAGCTCAGAGAGGTAAGGTGGGGCAAGACCATGTAAGGTCTTGCCCCACCTAACCAGGTTTACCCAGGTTTTTCTCTATTTTCTTGTTATGGGACATTCATGCTCCGCTGTTGCCTATTCTAATACAAAGTATTGTAAAGTTCTTACTTATATCTGTCAGTAAACTCGCCATGAAAGCGCTAAAACATACCGGTGTAGTGAGTTTACATTATTCACCCAAAAACTTAAGTTATTAGAGCTGCGGTTGGAGGGTGTTTCACTGGAACCATTTCCAGTGTTGTTGTTGTTTCCGGATGAGGAAATGCTGCTCTGTTATTGATTGAAGTAGTCTGAATGTCATTAAAAGCAGTTAGCGCCATCTTTTGACTCTTCTTCCACTCCCGTCCTTGCACGCTACACCGCTACAACAAAGATGACGGGGAGAAGACACTGCCAAAGGAGAGCCACGTGATTAAGACCAGCCACAAAACTGTCAGAAAGCGGCTTGAAGATGATGTGTAAAACATCATCTATGCAACATTTTGATCAAAGAACCACAATTTCATTTTATGTAGACCACAAGGAAGTCTTTTACATTTAGAAAACAAAAAAAAATAATATGACTCCTTTAATGCGCCTTATAATCAGGTGCGCCTTCCATCCATCCATCCATTTTCTACCGCTTATTCCCTTTGGGGGTGCTGGTGCCTATCTCAGCTACAATCGGGCGGAAGGCGGCGTACACCCTGGACAAGTCGCCAACTCATTGCAGGTCCCGGTGCGCTTTATATATGAAAAAGATAAAAAATAGACCATTCATCAACAATGTGCCTTAATATCCGGTGCGCCTTTTACAGTATATGAAAAATGATCCACAATAGACCATTTATCAACAGTGCGCCTTGTAATCTGGTGCATTTTATGTACAAACCCCGTTTCCATATGAGTTGGGAAATTGTGTTAGATGTAAATATAAACAGAATACAATGATTTGCAAATCATTTTCAACCCATATTCAGTTGAATATGCTACAAAGACAGCAAATGTGATGTTCAAACAAATAAACACTTTTTTTTTGTAAATAATCATTAACTTTAGAATTTGATGCCAGCAACACGTGACAAAGAAGTTGGGAAATGTGGCAATAAATACTGATAAAGTTGAGGAATGCTCATCAACCACTTATTTGGAACCTCCCACAGGTGTGCAGGATAAGTGGGAACAGGTGGGTGCCATGATTGGGTATAAAAGCAGCTTCCGTGAAATGCTCAGTCATTCACAAACAAGGATTGGGAAACGGTCACCACTTTGTGAACAAATGCATGAGCAAATTGTCAAAACAGTTTAAAAACAACATTTCTCAATGGGCTATTGCAAGGAATTTAGGAATTTCACCATCTATGGTCCGTAATACCATCAAAAGGTTCAGAAGAACTGGAGAAATCACTGCACGTAAGCGATGATATAACGGACCTTTGTTTCCTCAGGCGATAATTCATCAACAAGCGACATCAGTGTGTAAAAGATATCACCACAGGGGCTCAGGAACACTTCATAAAACCACTGTCAGTAACTACAGTTGGTCGCTACATCTGTAAGTGCAAGTTAAAACTCTACTATGCAAAGCCAAAGCCATTTATCAACGACACCAAGAAACGCCGCTGGCTTCGCTCGGCCCGAGCTCAGCTAAGATGGACTGATGCAAAATGGAAAAGTGTTCTGTGGTCTGATGAGTCCACATTTCAAATTGTTTTTTGGAAATGGTGAACGTCATGTCCTCCGGACCAAATAGGAAAAGAACCATCAGGACTGTTCCACGTGCAAAGTTGAGAAGCCAGCATCTGTGATGGTATGGGGGTGTATTAGTGCCCAAGGCATGGGTAACTTACACATCTGTGAAGGCCCCATTAATGCTGAAAGGTACATACAGGTTTCGGAGCAACATATGTTGTCATCCAAGCAACGTTATCATGGACACCCCTGCTTGTTTCAGCAAGACAATGCCAAGTCACTTGTTACAACAGCATGGCTTCATAGTAAAAGATTGCGGGTACTAGACTGGCTTGCCTGTAGTCCAGACCTGTCTCCCAATGAGAATGTATGGCACATTATGAAGCCTAAAATACCACAACAGAGACCCCGGACTGTTGAACCACTTGAGCTGTAAATAAAACAAGAATAGGAAAGGATTCCACCTGAAAAGCTTCAAAAATGTCTCTCCTCAGTTCCAAAAGGTTTATTGAGTTTTGTTAAAAGAAAAGGTGATGAAACACAGTGGTGAACATGCCCTTTCCCAACTACTTTGGCACGTGTTGCGGCCGTGAAATTCTAAGTTAATTATTATTTTTGCAAAAACTAACTAAAGTTAATGAGTTTGAACATCAAATATCTTGTCTTTGTAGTGTATTCAATTGAATATGGGTTGAAAAGGAGTTGCAAATCATTGTATTCCGTTTATATTTACATCAAACACAATTTCCCAACTCATATGGAAAAGGGGTTTGTATGAAAAAGATCAAAAATAGACCATTCATCAACAGTGCGCCTTGTAATCTGGTGCGCCTTATATATGAAAAAAGATCAAAAATAGACCATTCATCATTAGTGTCTTTTTTTTTTTGCTTTTCCTTTCTTTTAAATGGACAACATTTTAATAGTCATTTACATTTGTGTACAAGCTAAATGAGCAGCAGAGTTACAGTACAAATAAATATCAATGAATGAATTTGTCACCTTTTTTGTTAGTAAGCACGTGCTTAAAATAACTTAAGTTGCCTTTAAAAGTCGATGGAAAAATGAGAGCCATTAAATATGTGTACGCTTTATTATTGTCAAGGCGGGGACTTTGGTGCGGTTTGTTTTCCTGTGGTGCAAAGAGACTGGAGCGGACATGACTCTGAAGGTAATGACGTCTTTTATTATTAACTCGAAAATATTACAAAAAAACAAAGGGTATGAACAAAAGGCGCTCTCACGGAGGTACAAAACTTGGCTATGAAAACAAAACTATTACTACAACGTAAACTATGGACATAAAACAAAACTTGCAAACTATGGCATGAATAACGAAAACTTACTTGGAGTGAGAAAGGAGCATGGATCATCGGCATGGATAATGGTTGTGTAGAGGGTGATGTCGCCAGGCTGACTGCCTGGCAACTACAGGCTTAAATAGGGGTGCAGTGATTGACAGGTGCGTGAGTCCAAACAAATCAGGTGCGTGAGTCGTGAACACATAACAGGTGAAACTAATGAGTTGTCATGGGGACAAAACAAACAACAGTGCACAATGAGTCCAAAACCAAGCAGAACCTGACCACAAAACATGATAATCGTTGATTTATCGACTATCAAAATAATTGTTAGTGACAGCCCTAATCATGGCACTCATTTCCAAACATATTTTTCTTTATTATCAAGTATGTCCTTTGTTATACTTTTTTTTACTCCGTTTTGTCACTTTTTTGCAAATGTGTCACGGCCAAATGTGCAAACACAAAGGCAGCCCACCTGCGAGGAAATGAGACAAAGAGCTGGCGGAGATAACAAGTGAAGGGGAGAAGATGGTGAGATGAAGAAGTTACATCAACATCCAGAAAATAATGATGCCGTGTGTGTGTGTGTGTGTGTGTGTGTGTGTGTGTGTGTGTGTGTGTGTGTGTGTGTGTGTGTAGCCTGCAGGGTTGCTGCAACTTTTAGCCCTGATGTCCATCCGGCCTCGATTACAGCAAGGCCCGGCAGGCTTGCATCACACACACACACACACACACACACACACACACACACACACTTAAACACCCTGCAGTGTAAGTGAGTGTGTGCGTGTGCGTGTGTCTTTTCCAGTTCACAGGAGGCTTTACAACATTTGATGTTTCAACTCATTTTTCTTTTTCTTCACCTCGTCGTCCCTCTCCTCCCTCTCTTTTTTTCCTCACTCCCCTTCCCCTCCTCATTTTCTTTCTCCTCTCTCCATTCTTCTCCACCTCTCCTGCTCGCCTCCTCCACAGTTCTGCATCCGGAGGAAATAGGAGTCTTATTAGCCAATGAGATCCTTCACTTAGTCAACTAGTCATCGACTATTTTAACGATTAATTGACTCATCGGATTATGAAGCGTACACCTATTTAGTGGCTGTAATTTAGCCATCAGCTTTTAAATTCTGCTTGAGATATTTCAAAGCATGTACTAACAATACAGATGACTGCCGCATTTTCCAGGATATAAAGCGTATATAAGCCGTACTCACTACATTTTTAAAAGAAAACATTTTTTACATATATTAGCCGCACTGGACTATAAGCCGCAACTATAAAAATGTCGTGAAATTAATTATTTACACAGACAGATTCTATAAATGTTTATTTACATACCATAATTGTTTCCAAATGGTTTCTCTAACAAGGCAGTAAAACGGTTTATCAAACAAAACAGAAGACATCGGCATGGACCCACTAGCAGGGAAAGCTAGCTCTCCGGTCAGCTAAACAGACTCAAAAAGTCCACTGTGACATTTTAGTGAATTTACTGAAGAATTTGTGAAACTGAAACAATACAAAAATAATGCCATTGTAAGTTAATACGGTGGAATTTCAAAGATGACCGCCGTATTTTCCGGACTATAGAACGCACCAGTATATAAGCCGTACCCACTACATTTTTAAAAGAATTTTTTTTTTTACATATATTAGCCGCACTGGACTATAAGCCGCAACTATAAAAATGTTGTGAAATTAATTATTTACACAGACAGATTCTATAAATGTTTATTTACATACCATAATTGTTTCCAAATGGTTTCTCTAACAAGGCAGTAAAACGGTTTATCAAACAAAACAGAAGTCATCGGCTTGGACCCACTAGCAGGGAAAGCTAGCTCTCCGGTCAGCTAAACAGACTCAAAAAGTCCACTGTGACATTTTAGTGAATTTACTGAAGAATTTGTGAAACTGAAACAATACAAAAATAATGCCATTGTAAGTTAATACGGTGGAATTTCAAAGATGACCGCCGTATTTTCCGGACTATAGAACGCACCAGTATATAAGCCGTACCCACTACATTTTTAAAAGAAAACATTTTTTACATATATTAGCCGCACTGGACTATAAGCCGCAACTATAAAAATGTT
>NC_084621.1:24093871-24133871 GCF_033978795.1 Nerophis ophidion | reverse complement strand
TTGTAGGCGTCTTCATGCGACGAAGCCGGCCTTCTTCACCGCAGTCTGTAGTCTATTGTCCCCCCAGGCTGTGGTGGCAGAGACGAGGCGGAAATGTGATGGCGACAGGCCGAGTTACACCGATCCTTACACCGTGAATGAGATTCGACTATCAAACTTTCTAAGTGGAGGACGGCAATTCAGTAAATAATTGTACATAATTGCCCCATTTTGTCAAATCTATAATCTCTTTTTTTCTTCGAGTCTATTATGCCGCTTTTGTCAGACTTTATCAAAGTAATCAGACTACTTCCCCCAAAGTGAATATGACACGTGGATAGGCTGCAGTGCTGCTGCAGAGCATGCAGGCAAACGCACACAAATCACACACAAACACACACAACATGAAAGAGTGCGGCGTGGAGCTCTCGGCTGGCGTTGATCCGTCTTTGTCACTGCAGATGACGGCCGCAGATAATTCCATTTGAGTCACGGGGAAGAAATCCCATCCCGAGTTGAAAGCGCACACACACACACACACACACACACACACACACACACACACACACACACACACACACACACACACACACACGTATAAAAGACAAAGATCGACACTCCAACACACAGAAATGCAGCTCTTGGCTCAACAGCTGCTCTCCTCCAACTTCCACATAACTGTCAATCATCCCACAGGCCACACCCACCTGTCACCCCGCCCCCTTCCGCCCATCTGTGGCGTTTATTAAGACGCAAAAAAAAAAATTGATTAGATCATCTCGCGGGAGAACACGCGTGTAAAACACGGCGACACACACACACACACACACACACACGCCCGCGCACGTCGCACCCTTGTCAACGCGCCGCCATCAATAATCAACGAAGCGCCTCGTTAAACATTCAGCGCTTTATTTTTTAATGGCGGACAAAAGTCCTCAGATATTCATAATTCAGACCAGCGGCGCGCTCTTCTCGCATCACACTGGATTCTTCCACTTCCTCCTCGGGCGCCGTGACCACACCTCTTCATCCTCCTCTTCTTCCTCTTCAATCCAAACAAACAAAAAAAAAATCACTTGACTTTTTTGGCAGCCTTCTGTTATGGCACCAAGCACAGCAGTAGGCTAGGGAAAAGGGGCGGGGCTAGGCACAATGTCATTCTCCTGCTTCTACTTCCTGTCTTGGTTTCAGCATCTTTTCGGTTGTGTCAACTTTCGGTGTAACTCCTGCAGAACTTATCATCATCGGCGGTCACTCGGACGAGTATGACGATCCACCCGGTAGGGGTGTATCCCTTTATGAAGGATGCCCGTGCTTTACTTGGTTTATAGGGGAGACCGGTGCACAGACAGTCACCACACCATCCTGGACAGAATCGGGTCAAGGTCCAGTGGCATGGAGTCCAAGACGACTGGGGACCCTTTTCTGCTGCAGCCTTCCTCCACCGTTGTGGTAGTTCTTAAGGATAGGATAGGTCTTTATTGTCATTGCACAAGTACAACAAAACTTTGTTTTCAGCACAAACCTGTTCAAGATTAGACAAACAAACAGTGTACAGGGTTACAGAACAAGAATGTTAATGGGTCGCCATAAGGCGACCCGTAAAAGATGGGAAAAAGGTCAACGCTGGGGAAGGATGAGTAAAAAAATACAATCTAGACTGGGCTCCTAAGGGGGCCCAGTCTGGAGTGGGAAAAAAACCTCCATAGCGAAGCAGATATACATATTACAACATACATCTCGAGATATCTAGCAACAGAGGGATGTTTGTTCAAGGTCTCTGTGGTAGGTCGCAGCTCTCAGGCGCTGACCATCCATTCATCACCCCTACGGGATTTGCGTCGAGGGCGGAAGGGGTGTGTATGTGTGGCGTATATTTTTTGTGGATGTGTGTGTGTGCATGTAAGCCCGTATTGTGTCTCTGTTCCACGGCCTTGACGTATTATGCAGTCGCTAGTCCAAAGTCAACAACAACAGGTGTGTGTCCATTAGAGACAAGAAGGGAGTTTGTTGTGTCTTCGCTGCACTGTCCTTCGGGAGAGTCTCAAAGCCAGGGAAACAATCCAAATTAGAATGATTTGTCTGCGAGTGAAAATAAAAATTTGCTTTTCACTCTAAATTGTCTATGACTGGTCCTCAAACCTGCGGGGTAGGCAGTCCGATGTAATCCACAGTTCTTCCCGCATCGTCCAATCAATTGGGGCAGCTTTGGGGTACTTTGAAGACCGCCAGCAACTTCCAATTTGTCGACAAACCAGAGCAATGCTTACTCCAATGGGCAGATGTCCTGTTGTCATAATTCCGAATAGGTGGATATCTTCACGTCCTCGACAGAAAAGGTTCGCCAGGCACGCAGCCCTCCTTCTTCTCCCAAGAGTCCGTCGTGTGTCCAGCAACAACCGCTTTGTCATGACAGCAGGTTCCCCCGACCCTAGGTTTGGCCAATTTTGTTGAGGCCAGTTAAATAGTTCCAATGTTTACATTTGGAGATCAGTGCAAAAAGAGGCAACAAGAAAGTTAAGACAAAACAAAGAAGCAAGCAGGAGAGATAAGGGAGAGGAAAGGGGAGCATCCACCCTTGATGAGTGCCAGAGAGAAAGAATCTACGGTCTTCCACCTGCTCCGCCATTGAGGTCTTTGCTGTATCCCTGGTTAGGGGGCAGTCAGGTACTAGGCCTTTGCCAAGGGCCACCTGGGATAACAGTAGTAAAGGGGTCTCACACACACACACACACACACACACACACACACACACACACACACACACACACACACACACACACGCACACGTTTGTATTTCTTACCTTCTTGAGACCTCCGAAAAATGCCAACCGACACACAGTCAATTTGAAAATTCCCTCCCTTTTGGGACCACCCTCATTTTGATAGATGTAATGTGCTTAAGGCCGATGACAAATAAGTCACGGACCACAGATGGCCCCTGTGTCGCACTTTGGGACACCCAGCTGTAGAAGCTGACTGCTAATGGCTACTATAGTCTTAGTACCGTAGTTTTTTTGTTCATCCTATGGTCACATATGGGACGCAGGTTGTCTTACGTCAGCACCGGAAGTCGTAAAATCAGCTGTTTACCCGGCGGGGTTTTTCGGGGATGAATAGGGAAGTCTTTCTTTAGCTGCAGTCTTGTTGTATCATATATTGCTGCCTTTGCACCTGTCAGTGTTTACTTTTGTATGCACAATAAATCTTGACTTTGGAGCAATGTTCACAGACTCTAGTATTTGGCTCTCTATTAGATGCAATGGTTTTCCCTATTGGGACCATGCTTTTGGGTTCTAACTTGTTCACCGGTCTTCATATGGACGGTACTTTTCCTTGTTTATGTCTCAAGAAGGGTAGAAATACAAGACCACACACACAAACACAGACACGTTTGTATTTTTTACCTTCTTGAAACCTCTGAGAAATGCCTACTTCTTTAGGACCACCCTTTTTAGATGTATAAAAAAATGTATTTACAACATTAATAATATATACTAATTATGTAAATATATTGACAGCCTTTGCACCTGTCAATGTTTACTTTTGTATGCACATTAAGTCAACAAAAAATCCTGACTTTGGAGCAATGTTCACGAACTCTAGTATTTGGCTCTTTATTAGATGCAATGCTTTTCTGCATTAGGACCTTGATTTTGGGTCCTAACTTGTTCACTGCTCCTCATATGGAAGAAATACAAGAACACACACACACACACACAGACACACACACGTCAAGCTGGCCTGTATTGAGACAGTCTCCACCCGCCTTCTTCTCAAAGGTGATTAAAACAAATGCTCCGAATTATCGGTAAATCCGTTTCTAACCGTCCGCGTGCCCCACTTCCCATGATACCTTTCCCATGCTCTGAGCCCGCCTTCCATCTTAGACGGCGGATACATTTCCGCTGCGATTTCATTCTTTTCTCATCGTCTCCTCGTGGTTTGTTTGTGTTTGTTTTCCCGGCTTTGGTGTTTCCTCTTTGTGTCGTCCGTCTCCGCGCTCCCTTCTCCCGCGTGGCCGCCATCGATCGTCTGCTCCGGTGTCGATAGCAATCAGGCCTGTGAAGCCGCGGCGTGTCCGCATGGATTCAAGCTGAGGGGCCTCTGAGGGTCCCGAGCTTCATCATTATCATCATCAGCCACGGGGCCCCGCGAGACCGACATTCTTCCCCTGCATGCCAAAGAGCCTTAATTTGCAACCACTCAGCTGATGCAAGCGCCTCTGCTTTTTACTCAGTGTCCATGCTTCGTCAATTTTTCAAAAGGCTCGCTATTTGGCGCTAATGCTAGCTAACATTGCGTGTCCCGGTTTCCACGGCAACAGCCTTTTTGTAGGAGTATTCCAAAACCGACGCAGCGTGGAAAAAGTAGGGACATCCTCCTGTTTTCCCGCGAGAACGTCCGCGTTGTAGGGGAGCAGAGGCGCAGCTGTTTTGTTTGATCGGCCGTTTTACTGCCTTTTCAAGACTGGCTTAGGTTAAAAAAAAAAAAAACATTTTTTAAGTGCCAAGTACCAATGATTGTTACACACACACTAGGTGTGGTGAAATGTGTCCTCTGCATATGACCCATCCCTTTGACTACCCCCTGGGAGGTGAGGGGAGTAGTGAGCAGCAGTGGTAGCCGCACCCGAGAATAATTTTTGGTGATTTAACCCCCAATTCCAACCCTTGATGCTGAGTGCCAAGCAGGGAGGTAATGGGTCCCATTTTTGTAGTCTTTTGTATGACTCTGCCGGGTTTTGAACTCACAACCTACCGATCTCAAGGCGGACACTCTAACCAGCGCCTTATAGTCCGGGAAATATGGTAAATGTGTAACTAAACATGAATATTTTCGTACAGACACAATCATATTATTTCTATTATTTTTATTTTATTACTTATTGTGGAAAATGTCATGTCTTGTGATCATGTTTTATTTAGTTATGTTCTGTTACGTCAAGACTCCATTAGTTCCTGTTTTTTCACCCCCTTTGTTTTGTCACCATGGCGACCCATTAGTTTCACCTGTCTCACGTGTTGGACTCACGCACCTGTTTCAATCATGTCATTTTTATTTAAGCCTGGTTTTTCAGTTGGTCATGCTGGCCAGTTTCATGCCTGTTTCATGTCATAGTTCATGCTGCCCTGCTCACGTCACTTTAAGTATGTTTTTGTTTATCAATGCCCCAGTTAGTGTCTTTCGTTTCTATGCCCACAGTTCTGCCTTTGTGCTAGTTTTTGTTTTCTTAACCAAGTTTGTTCTCCCCCTTGTGCGCGCCTTTTGTTTGCACTTTTTCATAGTAGTAGATTAAACATGTCTTAACTTTCACGCCACGACCGGTCCGGTTTCTTTGCATACCGGGAAAACAAACCACACCATAGTCCTTGTTAAGACAGAAAAAGCAACAGCAAAAATGTAAGAAAAAAACAAGAAAAATCGGAACGTTATGAGTAAAAGCTGAACTAATAGCTAACAATTGTGTAGCGTTCGGGTCTGTTTGACCCGTTTTCATTTTTTATTAAAGAAAAATGATACAATTAATTAATTTTTTAAACTGAAACTCACTGACTTTGGCTCATTTTCTGTGAAGAACATTTATCAGAATACATATTTAATGACCACACACCATAAACCTCTCCCTACACATTTCTATTACATATAAGATGTCCGGGTCCCCCGGACTCGGGGCTAATAGAAGTTTGGAAATTGATGTTCTGTGTACCACACGCACACACACACACACCCACACACACAGCAGGCCTAGACAGGAGAAGGACAGAGTGTAGGTACACAGAACATCAGAGGGTCAAAATGTGCGAGAAAAAGAGAGCAGACAGTGTTGCCAATGTTACAACCTTGTGTGGGAACCGCAGGTGCAGAAACACAAAATAAGAATCCCTGTGGGATGCAGAAACTGGCAGAGAATTTTTTCCGTGCAACGTTCATATTGTTGTTACTCAGCCAGCGTTTGTGGGTCTGATGGGCCCGTTGCATTTTGTGTTTTTTAAGGCCTCACAATCAAACACTATTATCATTATTAATATTTTTATTATATTACTTATTGGTGGGAAAATCAACAATAAAAATGTGAGGGGAAAAAAAGAGTAAAAAATCTGAATGTTTGGCGTAAAAGCTGAAATTTTCTAACTAATCACTAATAGTTGTGTGGTGTTCGGGTCTGTGGGACCCGTTTTGATTTTTTTTATTAAAAGAAAAATGATACAATTAATTAATTTTTCAAACTGAGACTCACTGACTTTGGCTCATTTTCTGTAAAGAACATATATCAGAATACATATTTAATGACCACACATCATACACCCCCCCTACACATTTATATTATATGTAAGATTTCCGGGTCCACTGGACCCTGGGCTAATACAAGTGTGGAAATTGATGTTCCGTGTACCACACACACGCACAAGCACACACACACATCATGCCTAGGCAGGAGAAGGACAGAGTGTAGGTACACAGAACACCAGAGGGTCAAAATGTGCGAGAAAAAGAGAGCAGACAGTGTTCCCAAACAATGTTACAACCTTGTGTGGGAACTGCAGGTGCAGAAACACTAAATAATAATCCCTGTGGGATGCAGAAACTGGCAGAGAATTTTGTCCGTGCAACGTTCATATTGTTGTTACTCTGACAGCGTTTGTGGGTCTTATGGGCCCGTTGCCTTTTGTGGCTTTTAATGCCTCACAATCACACACGTTTATGTTAAAATACTGAACAGATGCTTATTGGGACAGGGTACACATCTGTTCAGTATCTTAACGTAGAAGTATTTCATTGTGAGGCATTAAAAGCCACAAAAGGCAACGGGTCCATCCGACCCACAAACGCTGGCTGAGTAATGACAATATGAACGTTAAACAAGGGTTAAACTATGATACAAAGCTGACACAATATCTATTTTTAGCATTTTTTTCCAATAAAAAAATATCAATATGTCCCCTGAAAACCCTTAGCATGCTTTGCACACCCCTGAACTAAACTATCAATATTTATGATTTGAGATCTGTTCAGTATTTTACCATAAAAGTGTTTGATTGTGAAGCATTAAAAGCCACAAAATGCAACGAGTCCATCAGACCCACAAACGCCGACGGAGTAACAAAACTATTAACGTTACCCGAAAAATTTCTCTGCCAGTTTCTGCCTCCCACAGGGATTCTTCTTTTGTGTTTCTGCACCTGCGGTTCCCACACAAGGTTGCAACATTCTTTGTCAACACTGTCTGCTCTCATTTTCTCGCACATTTCGACCTCTCTGATGTTCTGTGTACCTACACTCTGTCTTCCTCCTGTGTGTGTGTGTGTGTGTGTGTGTGTGTGTGTGTGTGTGTGTGTGTGTGTGTGTGTGTGTGTGTGTGTGTGTGTGTGTGTGTGTGTGTGTGTGTGTGTGTGTGTGTGTGTGTGTGTGTGTGTGCGTGTGTGTGTGTGTGTGTGTGTGTGTGTTTACCTTATCCCATCTGTTCATTATTTTAACATAAAAGTATCTGATTGTGAGGCATTAAAAGCCGGAAAATGCAAGGGGTCCACCAGACCCACAAACGCTTGCTGGGTAACAACATTATGAACATTACACAAGGGTTAAACTATGGTACAAAGCTGATACAATATCTGTTTTTAGGTTGTTTTTTTTCCCAATAAAAAAAAAATCAATATATCCCCCGCTGCTCCTCCACATTGAGAGGAGGCAGATGAGCTAGTTGGGGCATCTGGTCAGGATGCCACCCGGACGCCTCTCTAGGGAGGTGTTGAGGGCGCGTCCGACCGGTAGGAGGCCATGGGAAAGACCCAGGACACGTTGGGAAAACTATGTCTCCCGGCTGGCCTGGGAACGCCTCGGGATCCCCCAGGGAGGAGCTGGGCGAAGTGGCTGGGGAGAGGGAAGTCTGGGCTCACCTGCATAGGCTGCTGCCCCCGCGACCCGACCTTGGATAAGCGGAAAAAGATGGATGGATGTCCCCCGCAAACCCCTGAACTAAACTATCAATATTTTGATTTGAGAATCGACCCTCAGAGCATAAAACGCCATATCGGCTGTATCGATATCTCCGTATCGATCCGCACATCACTGACCTCAATGTGAAGGTTTTTATAAACCGCTTTCTCTCCCTTTTGTGTTTTTTTCTTTTTCTTCTTTTCCCCCCATCTTCTTCTCCTCCTGTAAATCTGCTCCATGCTAACCACAAACTGCAGCCTTAAGTGACTTTCCATGTTGCACTTCGCTCCTGCATGTTTGCGCCACCTTATGGACTTGGCGGTCAGGGAGACGCACACACACACACACACACACACACACACACACACACACACACACAAAACTGTACATCAACGAGGAAAGTAGCGAACTCATTTTTTCTTTCAAAGTGAGCAATACTTTACAGACAACAGAACAAGGCTTAATTAAGTGCGTGCCTGCAGGACCCTCTGTGTGTGTGTGTGTGTGTGTGTGTGTGTGTGTGTGTGTGTGTGTGTGTGTGTGTGTGTGTGTGTGTGTGTGTGTGTGTGTGTGTGTGTGTGTGTGTGTGTGTGTGTGTGTGTGTGTGTGTGTAAAGTAGGCCAGTCTATAAGGTGGCTAATTAGGATGCAGCAGGCCTCCGTCCGCTGGCTCCCAAGGACCAGATGGAGGTTTGGCGTTACCGCCCGACACAGGCGGGTTTTGTTCGTCGAGACTTCTCGGCCTCCCGTCGACTCGCTGCTCTCGTATCCCCCGAACGCCACGTGCACCGACTTCATCCTAGGGCTGGGCGATATATCGATATACTCGATGTATCGCGGGTTTTGTCTCTGCACGATATAGAAAACGATTATATCGTGATATTCGAGTTTAGCTGCGGGCTTTTCCCACTCCTTGTGTCTCCTTCTCACAGAGATGTAAAACAAGCGCACCTTCTTACATACGTCACATACGTATACGCCCTGGCGGAGCAGAGAGGTAGCGGCATGGGTAACATTAGCTGTGATGCTAGCGGAGCCGTGCGAGTGGTAATACGAGAGAAAAAAGGTGCCAATCTGGTGACAGATGAAGGAAGAATTAATTCCTGAGAAAAACAGCAGGGGGTGCATCATCTGGCGATGGTTTGGCTTCAAGCGGGAAGATGTCGAACAGACAACCGTTTTTGTCAAGTGTGGAGAAAAAGCACTGCTACAAAAAGTAGCATTACTGCTAATATGTAGCATCATTTGAAAAGTCACCCGCTAGAGAATTAAAAGTGCTTGAAAGCAGTGTTAATTTTGTTGACGAAAAATGTTCGTCATAGTTATCGTCAACGACCTTTTTTTTCCCGACTAAAACTGTGACGTCTCGGTGGCATTGTGGTGACGAGTTGTTCTCTCATGGGTGCAGCGGAAGATGGAACACAGCGTGAGGGTAGGGATAAGAATGTATTTATATAATAAAACAAACTAAGAACAAAAACACTTGCACAAAGGCATTAACCAAAAACCAACTGAACTAGCTTGGGAGCTAGAAAGAAAAAAGGGCGCTAGCGTGGAAGCTAGGGACATAAACAAACAAAATAGCATATAAGCTAACAAGTATACAAAAATAGATTTACCACAATGTTGGAAGAGCGGCGTCAGCTGTTGCGTGTAGCAAGCAAGAGTCCAAGACTGAATGTCAAACTAAGGCGAGCATATATTGGGAGATAAATAATCAAGGGCAGGTGCGTGGGATCAAAGCAGAGACAGGTGACACTAAATGGGTTACTATGACAACGGAAACAAAACCAGGAAGTGCCACAAAGAACTGAGGAAGACAAATACTAGACAGAATGTGATAAACAGAACCAAAACCAGAATATGTCATGATCCAAGACGTGGATCATGACAAAAACGAGACAATAACTAAATAAAAAATAATTCACGTGGACTAAGACGATGACGAGGTGTATTGACATATTCGTCAACGAATAAAAACGAGACGAAAATGTCCGCCAGAGACGAGATCCAATCGGAACTCTTTTCCTTAGGAAGAGGCGGGAGGAGTTGGGAAGAGAATCAATCAGAGCGAGGTGGTAAGGAAGTCACGTAAACGTAGTTTGCGTTTGAGACTGACCCGACAACATGTCAACGTCGGGGAGGAAGAGGAGAGAGGACGTATGGGGAAATTTTATATTTGACGTCAAAGATAACAAGACGCAGTGTAAGAAACGCAGCGCGAGGATTACGGGGAAAAACACAACAAACTTGAAGCGACATTTACAGTCGAATCACCCCGAAATCCACCCACAGGTAAACATTTCCCACAACATACAACTCACTCGACGTTATCCCGTTTATTACACGGCTTACTCGTGAAATATTAGATTTGAGACGTGATTTTCATCAAAATACGACTAGTATCGGTGATTTTTCCGCGGTTTTGCTTTGACTTTCAGAAATTGAAGGGAAAGTTTACATATTACCCTTTAGTCCACTAAATCTACTGTAGTTTTCGTCGACTATAATCTTATGATATTTCGTCAACTAAAACTAGACAAAAACTAAAACTATTTAAATAACTAAACTATGACTAAAACTAAATTACATTTTAGTCAAAAGACTATGACTAAAACTAAATCAAATTTTGCCGTCAAATTTAACACTGCTTGAAACTCCGCATGTCAACATTGAGGCAACCATTTCCACATCAACACCGTATGAAAAAACTAGTCAACTACAAAAGGAGATAACGTCCGCAGGAACTTACCACATAGCGAAGGACGAACACTATTTGATTTCCTATTATGCAGCTCATTTTTATTTGACAGTTATTGAAATATCTTGTGTGACATCATGCACAAAAAAGCACTTTATTTGTTTTAAACACTTTTAGTGGCGTTCTGTACAAAAAGTGCACTTTAAGTTAGTGTTGTTTTGATATGTTATCTCAGTGACATCATGCACAAAAGTGCACTAAAAGTTTAATTCAAAATGTGTCTGACAATCTTGCACTTTCTGTTTTGAAAATGACGTGAATGTTTGTGGCACTGCTTAATAACTGTTTAATAAATACACTTTTGCCAAATTGACTTAGTTGTGATTTCCCTCTCTGCATGAAAGTTTAAAAGTAGCATATATCAAAGGGGAACATTATCACAATTTCAAAAGGGTTAAAAACAATAAAAATCAGTTCCCAGTGGCTTGTTGTATTTTTTGAAGTTTTTTTCAAAATTTTACCGGTCCCCGAATATCCCTGAAAAAAGCTTTCAAGTGCTTAATTTTCGCTATTTGCGATGCGACTATCCATTTCCCTGTGACGTCATACAGTGCTGCCAATGTAAACAAACAATGGCGAATAGCACAGCAAGATATAGCGACATTAGCTCGGATTCAGACTCGGATTTCAGCGATTTAACAGATTACGCATGTATTGAAACGGATGGCTGGAGTATGAAAGTATTGAAGAAGAAACTCAAGCTATTGAGCGAATAGCTATTGATGCTATTCATAGCCATAGCATGGCCGAATAGCTGCGTTAGCATCGCCGGTAAAATGTGCGGACCAAACGATCAGGACTTTCGCATCTTGTGACACTGGAGCAACTTAAATCCTTCGATTGGTAAGTGTTTTTTTCGCATTAAATGTGGGTGGAAGTAAACGTAATATAGTTGCAAATGCATCTGCAGGTTATCCATACATCTCTGTGCCATGTCTGCTTTAGCACCGCCGGTAAATAGCATGTTAGCATTGACTAGCATAGCATGTTAGCATCGATTAGCTGGCAGTCAACATCAACAAAACTCACCTTTGTGAATTCGTTGACTTTATAGTTGCAAATGCATCTGCAGGTTATCCATACATCTCTGTGCCATGTCTGCTTTAGCACCGCCGGTAAATAGCATGTTAGCGTCAATTAGCGTAGCATGTTAGCATTTATTAACTGTCAGTCACGCCGCAACCAAATATGTCTGATTAGCACATAAGTCAACATCAACAAAACTTACCTTTGTGATTTCGTTGACTTTATCGTTGCAAATACATCTGCAGGTTATCCATACATCTCTGTGCCATGTCTGGCATCGCCGATAAAATGTGGAGACACTTTGGCACATTCAATGGGGGTCTGGCGGCAGACACTTTCGCATCTTCGGGCCAGTGGTGCAACGTGAATCCCTCCCTGTTAGTGTTGTTACACCCTCCCACAACACACTGACGAGGCATGATGTCTCCAAGGTTCCAAAAAATTGTCGAAAAAACGGAAAATAACAGAGTTGAGACCCGGTGTTTGTAATGTGTAGAAAATGAAACTGGCGGCTGTATTACCTTGGAGACGTCACATTCTGACATCATCGCCACAGAGCGATAAACAGAAAGGCGTTTAATTCGCCAAAATTCACCCATTTAGAGTTCGGAAATCGGTTAAAAAAAATATATGGTCTTTTTTCTGCACCATCAAGGTATATATTGACGCTTACATAGGTCTGGTGATAATGTTCCCCTTTAATGCAGTATGAAGAAGAATGTTTCAATGTAGACACACAGAATCATCATACTGCTGTGATTATATGCATCAAGTGTTCATTCAAGGGGAAGGCAAAACATGGAGATATATATCGTGTATCGCGATATGGCCTAAAAATATAGAGATATTAATTAAAGACCATATCGCCCAGCCCTAATTCATCCAATTGTGTTTTGGCCTAAAGCGACAGACGAGCCACGTCAGAAAAGTCCCAGAACTCAAGTCACAACCGATGTATTTCAAATTTAGGCTGCCGTAAATCAGAAGCCGATATCTGATGTTCAGATATTGTCCAACTCTTAATTACCGATTCCGATATCAACCGATACTGATATATACAGTCGTGGAATTAACACATTATTATGCCTCATTGTGTTGTGATGCCCAGCTGCATGCATTAAACCAGGGGTCTCAGACACGCGGTCAATTGCGGCCCACGAGACGTTTTTTAGAGGCTCCCAACTTAATATGACAGTTTAATGTTAGTGCGGCCCGCCAATTGTACAGTGGGGCAAAAAAGTATTTAGTCAGCCACCGATTGTGCAAGTTCTCCCACTTAAAATGATGACAGAGGTCTGTAATTTTCATCATAGGTACACTTCAACTGTGAGAGACAGAATGTGGGGAAAAAAATCCAGGAATTCACATTGTAGGAATTTTAAAGAATGTATTTGTAAATTATGGTGGAAAATAAGTATTTGGTCAACCATTCAAAGCTCTCCCTGATGGATGGAGGTTTTGGCTCAAAATCTGACGATACATGGCCCCGTTCATTCTTCCCTTAAAAGCCTACTGAAATGAGATTTTCTTATTTAAACGGGGATAGAAGGTCCATTCTAAGTGTTGTACTTGATCATTTCGCGATATTGCCATATTTTTGCTGAAAGGATTTAGTAGAGAACATCGACGATAAAGTTCACAACTTTTGGTCGCTATTAAAAAAGCCTTGCCTGTACCGGAAGTAGCAGACGATGTACGCGTGACGTCACGGGTTGTGGAGCTCCTTACATCCTCACATTGTTTATAATCATAGCCACCAGCAGCAAGAGCGATTCGGACCGAGAAAGCATCGATTTCCCCATTAATTTTAGTGAGGATGAAAGATTCGTGGATGAGGAAAGTTTGAGTGAAGCACTAGAAAGAAAAAAAAAAGCGAAGGCAGTGGGAGCAATTCAGATGTTATTAGACACATTTACTAAGATAATTCTGGAAAATCCCTTATCTGCTTATTGTGTTACTAGTGTTTTAGTGGGATTATAAAGTCATACCTAAAAATCGGAGGGCTGCGGTGACCGCCAGTGTCTCTGAGGGAAGCCATATGGAGGAGCCAAGAAAGTCGCAGCTGCCATTTTGACAGCTGCTGCAGGAGGACGTAAACTCTGCTCAAGTCTCCAGTAAGAGCCGACTTAATATCACAATTTTCTCATCCAAACACTTGCTGGTTGACATGTAGTAGAGAAATATGTTCGCTTGACTGCTCTGTTCCATATTAAAGCTTCACAACAAACAAAGAAACACCGGCTGTGTTTTGGTTGCTAACGGCAGCTGCAATCCACCACTTTCCACCAACAGCATTCTTCTTTATAGTCTCCATTATAAAAGGATTTAGTAGAGAACATCCACGATAAAGTTCGCAACTGGAGAAAAGCCCTGCCTCTACCGGAAGTCGCAGACGATGACGTCACATGTTTGATGGCTCCTCATTTATTCACATTGATTTTAATGGGAGCCTCCAACAAAAACAGCTATTCGGACCGAGAAAACGACAATTCCCCCATTAATTTAAGCGAGGATGAAAGATTCGTGTTTGAGGATATTGATAGCGACGGACTAGAAACAAACAAAAAAAAGTTTGCATTGAGACGGATTCATATGTTTTTAGACACATTTACTAGGATATATCTGGGAAATCCCTTATCTTTCTATTGTGTTGCTAGTGTTTTAGTGAGTTTAACAGTACCTGATAGTCGGAAGTGTATGTCCACGGCCGGGTGTTGACGCGCAGTGTCTCGGGGAAGTCGACGGCAGCTGTACGGGAGGCGCAAGCTCAGCTGATATCCGGTAAGTGGCGACTTTTTAACCCCAATTTTCGCACCAAAACCTGCTGGTTGACATTCGGTTGGGATCCATGTCCGCTCTGATCCATAGTAAAGTTTCACGTCCGTGAATTTTAAACAAGGAATCACCGTGTGTTTGTGTGGCTGAAGCAGGGGTAGAGAACCTGTGGCTCTTTTGATGACTGCGTCTGGCTCTCAGATAAATCTTAGCTGACATTGCCTAAAGGCCTACTGAAACCCACTACTACCGACCACGCAGTCTGATAGTTTATATATCAATGATGAAATATTAACATTGCAACACATGCCAATACGGCCTTTTTAGTTTACTAAATTGCAATTTTAAATTTCCCGCGAGGTATCCTGTTGAAAACGTCGTGGAATGATGACGTGTGCGCGTGACGTCACGGACTGTCAGGAAATATCAGCTCAGCACCAGTTACGGCTAAAATTTGTCTCTTTTTCTCTTTTCATCGCATAATTACACAGTAATTTGGACTTCTGTATTTCTGAATCTTTTGAAATTTGTTCATTTAATAATGGAGACTATAAAAAACAATGCTGTTGGTGGAAAGCTGTGTATTGCAGTTGTCTTTAGCACCGAGACACAGCCGGTGTTTCTTTGTTTTTAACGCAGAGCGGTCAAGCGAACATGTTTCTTTACGTCAACCAGCATGTTTTTGGATGGGAAAATTGTGATATATATCTTACCGGAGACATCATTGGATTATTCGCCCTCCTGCAGTAGCTGTTTAAAAGTCAGCTGTGAGCTTGGCTCCTCGGCTTCTCTCTGAGACACTGCGCGTTCACCGCAGCCATCCGACCTCGATGTATGTCTTTACAATCTCATTAAAACACTATTTAAACATCCATCCATCCATCCATTTTCTACCGCTTATTCCCTTTTGGGGTCGCGGGGGGCACTGGCGCCTATCTCAGCTACAATACAATGAGCAGATAAGGGATCTTCCAGAATTATCCTAGTAAATGTGTTTAATACCATCTGAAACGCTCACACTGCCGCGTTTTAAAAAAAAAAAATTTCTAATCCTTGCTATCAATATCATCATCCACGAATCTTTCATCCTCGCTCAAATTAATGGGGAAATTGTCGTTTTCTCGGTCCGAATAGCTCTTGCTGCTGGAGGCTCCCATTAAAAACAATGTGAGGACGTGAGGAGCCCTCACCTTTGTGACGTCATCGTCTGCGACTTCCGGTAAAGGCGAGGCTTTTTTATCAGCACCAAAAGTTGCAAACTTTATCGTGGATGTTCTCTACTAAATCCTTTCAGCAAAAATATGGCAATATCGCAAAATGATCAAGTATGACACATAGAATGGACCTGCTATCCCGTTTGAATTTAATTAAAATATTAAAATAATTAAAATAATTAAAATTATTTAAATAATAAATAATAAATAAATAAATAATAATAATACATTATTATTATTATAGTATTATATATTATATATTATGTATTATATTATTATTATAATAAAAAACAATAATAAATAATAAATAATAACAATAAATACTAATAATAATAAATACTACTAATAATAAATAAAATAATAAGAAATAATAAAAAACAATTTAAATAATTAAAATATCGTTTAACACGATAAGTAACAAATAATTCCGCTGGTAATCACAGTGTTAAAAATAACGTTCGAAATATAAAACATTCTTTTACATTTTAATCCATCCATCTGTTTTCTACTGCACCTGTTCAAGAAGTCGCATTATTGGTAAGAAGTATTTTATTTATCATCGGTGAGCTTCTGAATAACAATGTTATTAAAAAGAATAACAGACTTATTAAGTGAAGATCTGTCACTTAATTTGTGTTTGTGCTTCTTTGTTTTGTATTTACTTCCCATCAGTGCTCTTATTTTCTTTCCATTTCCTGCTTGTCCCACTGGGCGCTGTGTTTTTGTCCCTCACCTGCTGTTGATTGGCAGCTGGTCCACACCTGCTAACAATCAGCATGTTTCTATTTATGCTCGTCTCGGGCGCTCTTCAGGGCTCAAAGATTGACTATTGTTTACAACTACATGCAAGACTGCTTCATTCTCCTCCGTTGATGATATTAAAAGAATCTTACCTGCTCTCCGCTCTCCTGCTTCCTGCTTCTTGGGGTCGCCACTAATGCTGCCATGCGAGTTTGTGACATATTATACTCTATAAATGCTGGTCTTACCTAAAAATGCAGACATTTAGTTGTAGTTAGTGTTAAAAAATATTGTATGGCTTTCTCAGCCAAAAAGGTTCCCGACCCCTGCCATACAGAATCACAGTACTATTAACGCCAGGATAAGAAATGTTTCACTTTTCAAGAAAATGTATTTTCTCTTTTGTCCGAATATCTTGACTGACTTGATCTGATTATCATTTTAAAAGGTTTCCCTTTAGGGGACCTGTTTTTTTGTCCCCATACCGTCCGAAGTCCCCTAAAGGTACGATGTCCCCACTAAGTCAGCATTGCCAGAACACACACACACACACACACACACACACACACACACACACACACACACACACACACACACACACACTCATACAAGGCAAAGACAGAGAGTGTATCACATGTCACGGCAACTTGACGTGTCGCCGTGGCAACCGGCCTGTGGGGACACCTGCACTCTGCGGGTTACCATGGCGACGCACTCCAGGCCTGTCAATCACACACACTTGTTTACAAATAAACACACGCAGCATTTCTATATATATATATTTTTTTATATATATATATATATATATGTATATGTATATATATATATATATTTTTTTTTTTTTTTTTTTTTGGTGGGGGGGTTAAAACAGGGGTCACCAACCTTTTTGAGAGCAAGAGCTACTTCTTGGGTACTGATTCATGCGAAGGGCTACCAGTTTGATACACACTTAAATAAATTGCCAGAAAAAGCCAATTTGCTCAATTTACCTTTAATAAATACATCTATATACTGTATGTATATAAAAAATGGGTATATCTGTCCGTCATTCCGTTGTACATTTTTTTTCCTTTTACACACTTAATTGAACGGTTTAAAAGAGGAGAAAACAGGAAAAAAAGGAAAGTTACATTTTGAAACATAGTTTATCTTCAATTTCGACTCTTTAAAATTCGAATCTTTTGGAAAAAATTAAAAAAATATTTTATGGAACATCATTAGTAATTTTTCCTGATTAAGATTGATTTTTGAATTTTGATGACATGTTTTAAATAGGTTAAAATCCAATCTGCACTTTGTTAGAATATATAACAAATTGGACCAAGCTATATTTCTAACAAAGACAAATCATTATTTCTTCTAGATTTTCCAGAACAAAATTTTTAAAAGAAATTCTTTGAAAGACTTTGAAATAAGATTTAAATTTGATTCTACAGATTTTCTAGATTTGCCAGAATATTTTTTTTGATTTTTAATCATAATAAGTTTGAAAAAAATTTCACAACTATTCTTCGTCGAAAAAACAGAAGCTAAAATGAAGAATTAAATTAAAATATATTTATTATTCTTTACAATAAAAAAAAAAAAATTGACTTGAACATTGATATAAATTATCAGGAAAGAAGAGGAAGGAATTTAAAAGTTAAAAAAGTATATGTGTTTAAAGATCCTAAAATCATTTTTAAGGTGTTATTTTTTCTCTAAAAATGTCTTTCTGAAAGTTATAAGAAGCAAAGTAAAAAAATAAATGAATTTATTTAAACAAGTGAAGACCATATCTTTAAAATATTTTCTTGGATTTTCAAATTCTATTTGAGTTTTTTGTCTCTTAGAATTAAAAATGTCGAGCAAAGCGAGACCAGCTTGCTAGTAAATAAATACAATTTTAAAAAATAGAGGCAGCTCACTGGTAAGTGGCGATATTTGAGCTATTTTTAGAACAGGCCAGTGGGCGACTCATCTGGTCCTTACGGGCGACCTGGTGCCCGCGGGCACCGCGTTGGTGACCCCTGAGTTAAAGCATGACTTTCAAAGTAAGACAGGAAATAATAGAGTTGATTTCAAAGATGGAATAAATGTCATTTCAAACCCAACCTAACGAGGCCTGTGCGTGTGTGAAGGTTGTGTGAAGGTCACAAGTGTTTTCGTTGACTTTCTTTCTTCGCGATAACTTCTCGCCTTGCTTTTTTTCCCCTCCTCAACCTGTTTGTTCAAAATAAACATGACTTTAATCACCTTTTATCGGCGGCGGCGTGACAACCTGTGGGCGCCGCGATACGCTCCCCGACCGCCACCGCCCTCCTCCCCCCATTCCTGAGAGGCACCTTGTTTTCCTCCCGTCGACTAATTGACGCGCTCGTGAGCTTCGCTATTTCTGCATCGTCTTCTTCGCGCTGCATACATCAAGTGCAAAAAAATAAATAAATAAAGTATCTCCACTGCTTGTGCCGGCATCCTCCTGGTGACACAAACATGTGTACTTTCAAATTAAAAGACGGCAGAGAACGTTGTTTTGTTTTTCGCTTTGCTGCATTTGCATAATCAAGTCTGACATTTTTGATGAGCACAGTTGGTTCTCCATCACGGAAAGGCAACATCTTGCGTGTCACGCAAATAGGGTTTGGCACTGGTTACATTTGAACCGATACGGTACCAATTCCCGCTACCTGGGAATTGAAAAGTGCTAACCACGACCCGTCAGGAACAAAGGTGAAGTGTCTTGCCCAAGGACACAACGGACATGACTGTGGTGGCGGAAGCTGGGATTGAACTTGGAATCCTTTAGTTAAAGTACCAATGATTGTCACACACACACTAGGTGTGGTGAAATTAATCTCTGCGTTTGACTCATCACGCTTGCGCACTCAAACGGAGTGGAGAATAAACAAAAGGCGCACTCAATCGGAGTGGAGAATAAATGGTAAATGGATTATACTTGAATAGCGCTTTTCTACCTTCTAGTTACTCAAAATGCTTGGGACACTATTTCCACATTCACCCATTCATACACACGTCCACACGCCCATGAAAGGCGTTAACCACGACCCGTCAGCAGCAAAGGTGAAGTGTCTTGCCCAAGGACACAAAAAACATGACTGGTGGCGGAAGCTGAGATCAAACCTGGAATCTTTAAGATGCTGGCGCGATGGGTTAAAAATGTCCATAGAAATAAACTAGTACCGTTAGCCAACTTAACAGGAAGGCTTGAAAATATCCATAAAAACAAATGCATAGCGCTAAACTGTTAGCAAACTTAACAAGCTAGATTAAAAATGTCCATAAAAACAAACTCATAGCGCCATACTGTTAGCAAACTTAAAAAGAAGGGTTAAAAATGTCAATTTAAAAAATGCATAGCGCTACACTGTTAGCGGACGCGCTACCACCCAAGCATCGGCATCCCCAAATAGACAACACGCGCATTCAAACGTAGTGGAGAATAAACAAAAGGCGCACTCAAACGGAGCGGTGAATAAATGGTAAATGGATTGTACTTGAATAAATTCAAAGTTAAACGTTAAAGTACCAATGATTGTCACACACACACTAGGTGTGGCAAAATTTGTCCTCTGCATTCGACCCATCCCCTTGTTCACCCCATGGGACACGAGGGGAGCATTGGGCAGCAGCGGTGGCTGCGCCCGGGAATAATTTTTAGTGATTTAACCCCAAATTCCAACCTTTGAAGCTGAGTTCCAATCAGGGAGGTAATGGGTCCCATTTTTATAGTCTTTGGTATGACTCGGCCGAGTTTTGAACTCACAACCTACCGATCTCAGTACGGGCACTCTAACCACTAGGCCACTTTAGATGCTGGCACGGCAGCTCTACCACCAAAGCCACGCTGTCCCCAAACAAACAAAATGCGCACTCAAAAGGAGTGGAGAAATAAAAAACGGCGCACTCAAACGGAATGGAGAATAAATGGTTAATGGATTATATTTGAATAGCGCTTTTCTACCTTCAAGCTACTCAAAATGCTTTAGACACTATTTCCACATTCACCCATTCATACACACCTCCACACACTGACGGCGGGAGCTGCCCATGAAAGGCGTTAACCACGACCCGTCAGCAGCAAAGGTGAAGTGTCTTGCCCAAGGACACAAAAAACATGACTGGTGGCGGAAGCTGGGATCAAACCTGGAATCCTTAAGATGCTGGCGCGATGGGTTTAAAATGTCCGTAAAAATTAACTCGCACCATTAGTCAACTTAAATGGAAGGGTTGAAAATGTCCATAAAAACAAATGCATAGCGCTAAACTGGTAGCAAACTTATTTAGCTGGGTTAAAAATGTCCATAAAAACAAACGTGTAGCGCCATACTGTTAGCAAACTTAACAGGAAGGGTTAAAAATGTCCATAAAAAAAATGCATAGCCCTACACTGTTTGCGGTTGCTCTACCACCCAAGCCACGCCGTCCCCAAATATACTACATGCGCACTCAAAAGGAGTGGAGAATAAACAAAAGGCGCACTCAAACTGAGTGGTGAATAAATGGTAAATGGATTGTACTTGAATAGCGCTTTTCTACCTTCAAGTTACTCAAAATGCTTGAGACACTATTTCCACATTCACCCATTCATACACACCTCCACAAACTGACGGCGGGAGCTGCCCATGAAAGGCGTTAACCACGACCCGTCAGCAGCAAAGGTGAAGTGTCTTGCCCAAGGATACAACGGACATGGCTGGGATGGCGAAAGCTGGGATCGAACCTGGAATCCTTTAGATTCTGGTGCGGCGGCACTACCACCCGGCCACGCCGTCCCCAAATGGACAACAAGCGCACTAGAAACGGAGTGGAGAATAAATAAAAGACGCACTCAAACGGAGTGGAGAATAAACAAAAGTCGCACTCAAACGGAGTGGAGATAAAACAAAAGTCGCACTCAAACGGAATGGAGAATAAAGAAAAGTCGCACTCAAACAGAGTGGAGAATAAACAAAAGTCGCACTCAAACGGAGTGGAGAATAAAGAAAAGTCGCACTCAAACGGAGTGGAGAATAAAGAAAAGTCGCACTCAAACGGAGTGGAGATTAAACAAAAGTCGCACTCAAACGGAGTGGAGAATAAACAAAAGTCGCACTCAAACGGAGTGGAGAATAAACAAAAGTCGCTCTCAAACGGAGTGGAGAATAAAGAAAAGTCGCACTCAAACGGAGTGGAGAATAAACAAAAGTCGCACTCAAACGGAGTGGAGAATAAACAAAAGTCGCACTCAAACGGAGTGGAGAATAAACAAAAGTCGCACTCAAACGGAGTGGAGAATAAACAAATGTCGCACTCAAACGGAGTGGAGAATAAACAAATGTCGCACTCAAACGGAGTGGAGAATAAACAAAAGTCGCACTCAAACGGAGTGGAAAATAAACAAAAGTCGCACTCAAACGGAGTGGAGAATAAACAAAAGTCGCACTCAAACGGAGTGGAGAAAAACGTCAACGTTTTTATGTTTTCAAGAGGAAAAAGATGAAAATGTGAGCCAGCAAAGGACTCTGTGAGCTCATTTTTGCCGCCTCAGCACCGGCCAAGGATGGCGCTCGTTTTCGCTCAGGTGCACGCATGGATAATGAGCAGTGCATTATGGGAAGTGGGCTGGCATTAGAGTCTGGCAGCTGCGGAAGGAACTGCGGTGTGGCGTTCACTCAGACTGAAACAATGTGCCATCAGCCACAGGAAGTGACCCCGCCAGCTCCCACGCCGCGGCGAGGACGAGCGCGGCGCTTTGTATTCATGAGCTCCTTCGTGCGGCCGCCACGCCAGCGAGACTTGCCCCGAGGTTCCTTTTACACAATCACCTCGGCGCATGAAAAATGCAGCGCACACAAACTGACAAAAGAGTCCAAATGTGGCCGACATGCTTTCACGCTCGTCTTCTTGTCTTGTGTCATGTGACGCTTGGCAGCACTCGTGTGCCTGTGGTCAGCGCCACCTCATCTACTTGCTGCTTCCTTCTGCCGCCCCTCATTATACACATCATGCACGCCAGGCCTCTTCTGGGGACTTTCTTATTCCAACTTTCTCATCTAATTCTCCTATCATCATGTAGTTGTTGTATCATCATGTAGTTGTTGTATCGTCATGTAGTTGTTGTATCGTCATGTAGTTGTTGTATCGACATGTAATTGTTCTTCTGTCTTTTAATTGTTGTGTCATGTAATTGCATCGTCCTCTAATTGTGGTATCATCATGAAATTGTTGTTTTGTCATTTAATTGTTGTATCATCATGTATTTGTTGTGTCATAATGTAATTGTTGTATTGTCATATAGTTGTATCGTCATGTAGTTGTTGTATTGTCATGTAATTGTTTTATTTTCATGTAATTGTTCTAATGTTAATTGTAATTGGTCATGTTGTATTGTCATGTTATTGCTGTATTGTTATGTTGTTGTATTGTCATGTAATTGTTGTTTTGTCATGTAGTTGTTGTATTGTCATGTAATTGTTGTATTGTCATGTAGTTGTTGTATTGTCATGTAATTGTTGTATTGTCATGAAGTTGTTGTATTGTCATGTAATTGTTGTATTGTCATGGAGTTGTTTGTTGTCATGTAATTGTTCTAATGGTATTTGTAATTGGTCATGTAATTGTTGTATTGTCATGTAATTGTTGTATTGTCATGTAATTGTTGTATTGTCATGTAGTTGTTGTATTGTCATGTAATTGTTGTATTGTCATGGAGTTGTTGTGTTGTCATGTAATTGTTCTAATGGTATTTGTAATTGGTCATGTAATTGTTGTATTGTCATGTAATTGTTGTATTGTCATGTAATTGTTGTATTGTCATGTAGTTGTTGTATTGTCATGTAATTGTTGTATTGTCATGAAGTTGTTGTATTGTCATGTAATTGTTCTAATAGTATTTGTAATTGGTCATGTAATTGTTGTATTGTCATGAAGTTGTTGTATTGTCATGTAATTGTTGTATTGTCATGTAGTTGTTGTATTGTCATGTAATTGTTGTATTGTCATGAAGTTGTTGTATTGTCTTGTAATTGTTGTATTGTCATGTAGTTGTTGTATTGTCATGTAATTGTTCTAATGGTAATTGTAATTGGTCATTTAGTTGTTGTATCATCATGTAGTTGTTGTATCATAATGTAATTGTTGTATCGTCATGTAGTTGTTGTATTGTCATGTAGTTGTTGTATTGTCATGGAATTGTTTTAATGGTAATTGTAATTGGTCATGTAGATGTTGTATCGTCATGCAATTGTTGTATTATCATGTAAGTGTTGTATTGTCATGTTTTGTTCTAATAGTAATTGCAATTAGTCATGTAGTTGTTGTATCACCATGTAAATGTTGTATTGTCATGTAGTTGTTGTAGTCATCTAGTTTTTGTATCGTCATGTAGTTGTTGTATTGGCATGGAATTGTTCTAATGGTAATTGTAATTGGTCATGTAGTTGTTGTATCACCATGTAAATGTTGTATTGTCATGTAGTTGTATTGTCATGTAGTTGTTGTCGTCATCTAGTTGGTGTATCGTCATGAAGTTGTTGTATTGTCATGTAATTGTTGTATTGTCATGTAGTTGCTTTATCGTCATGTAGTTGTTCTAATGGTAATTGTAATTGGTCATGTAGTTGTTGTATCATCATGTAAGTGTTGTATTGTCATGTAGGTGTATCGTCATGTAGTTGTTGTATTGTCATGTAGTTGTATCGTCATTTAGTTGTTGCATCGTCATGTAGTTGTTCTAATGGTAATTGTAATTGGTCATGTAGTTGTTGTATCATCATGTAAGTGTTGTATTGTCATGTATTTGTATCGTCATGTAGTTGTTGTATTGTCATGCAGTTGTTGTAATGGTAGATGTAAGTGTTGATGTAATGTAAGAAGAGTTGCTGTACATGTGAGTTTTGTTGTAGTGCAGATGTGCACTCAAACATGCTGTAATAAAAGTCGGATCATGGTGCATTCTGGGTAAAAGAGCGCCAATGGGACAAAAGGGCAGCAAAAGTAAAGCAGGCCCAAGGAGACGCCGTGATTGTGCATTGGAGGAGTGGCGAGTGAAGCGTGGAAGTGGATCTGAGCGGCTGTCTTCAGCTCCTCCTGCTCTTGCTCCTGTTCCTCCTCCTGCTCCTGTTCCTGCTGCCCCTGTTCCTTCTCCTGCTCCTCCTCCTGTTCCTCCTGTTCCTGTTCCTCTTGCTCCTGCTCTTGCTCCTGTTCCTCCTCCTGCTCCTGTTCCTGCTGCCCCTGTTCCTTCTCCTGCTCCTCCTCCTGTTCCTCCTGTTCCTGTTCCTCTTGCTCCTGCTCCTGTTCCTGCTGCTCCTCCACCTGCTCCTGTCCCTCCTGCTCTTCTTCCTGCTCCTGTTCCTCCTGGTCCTGTTCCTCTTGCTCCTGCTCCTCCTGCTCCTGTTCCTCTTGTTCCTGCTCCTCCACCTGCTCCTCCTGCTCCTGTTCCTCCTGCCCTTGTTCCTCTTGCTCCTCCTCCTGCTCCTGTTCTTCTTGCTCCTGCTCCTGCTCCTCCTCCTGCTTCGGTCCCTCCTGCTCTTCTTCCTGCTCCTGTTCCTCCTGGTCCTGTTCCTCTTGCTCCTGCTCCTCCTGCTCCTCCACCTGCTCCTCCTGCTCTTGTTCCTCTTGCTCCTGTTCCTGTTCCTGCTCCTTCTGCTCCTGTTCCTCCTGCTCTTTCTGCTCCTTCTCTTGCTCCTCCTGCTCCTGTTCCTTCTGCTCCTGTTCCCCCTGGTCCTGTTCCTCCTGCTGCTCCTCCTCCTGCTCTTCCTCGCTTGTTGACAAAAGTTGAGAAAACAAAAGTCGGCACGAGCAGAGACGTCGTCGCTGTCTTTTGTTATTTTTCTCCCCGCCGCTCCTCCTGGCGTCTTTGTGATGTCAACTCCTCTTTCTCGTGGCGCGCCCGTCTCCCTCGCCGCCTTCAAACCCGACAAATCCTCACCCTGCTCCGAAGAAGAAGCACACGCCACCCCAGCCAGACAAAGCGCCAACTTGGCGGCTGCAAACAAACACACTTACACCTCGTGTTGTTGCTTTTTTTGTTTCTTCTTTTTTTCCAACGTCTTAAAGTTGCCTCACGCCGGCTGCTGCGTTCCCGGGGAACACCACCCACATAAAAGCCGGGAGAGGATCTCCTTCACTCATGTCACCGAGGCCCCCGGGGGCCCGCACACTTTCATACGGCGCCAGTCTAGCGCAGTGACTACAAAGCAGCGACACGCAACAATAGACACACAACACAACACAACACAACTGCTCTTGTTAACAAGACTTGACATCAAAATTTACATAAAAATGACAAACATGTAGCACTGTACTGTTAGCAGACTTATCAGGAAAAGTTCAAATGTCTTTAAAAATAAACACGTAGCGCTATACTGTTAGCAGTTTTAACAAGATGGGTTAAAAATGTATTTTAAAACAAACGCATAGCGTTGTACTGTTAGCAAACTTAAGAACAGTTAAAAATGTCTTTAAAAATAGCAGACTTAACAAGATGGGTTAAAATGTCTTTAAAAACAAACATGTAGCGCTATTCTGTTAGCAAACTTAACAGGAAAAGTTAAAATTCTCTTTAAAAACAAACGCATAGCGCTATATTGTTAACAAACCTAAAAGGAAGGGTAAAAAAGGTCCATAAAAACAAACACATAGCGCTATACTGTTAGCAAACTTAACAAGATGGGTTAAAATGTCTTTAAAAATAAACACGTAGCGCTATACTGTTAGCAAACTTAACAAGAACAGTTAAAAATGTTTTTAAAAATAAACATGTAACACTATACTGTTAGCAGACTTGAAAGGAAGGGTTAAAAATGTTCATAAAAAACAACACGTAGCGCTATACTGTTAGCAGTTTTAACAAGATGGGTTAAAAATGTATTTTAAAACAAACGCGTAGCGTTATACTGTTAGCAAACTTAACAAGAACAGTTAAAAATGTCTTTAAAAATAGCAGACTTAACAAGATGGGTTAAAAATGTCTTTAAAAACAAACATGTAGCGCTATTCTGTTAGCAAACTTAACAGGAAAAGTTAAAATTCTCTTAAAAACAAACGCATAGCGCTATATTGTTAACAAACCTGAAAGGAAGGGTTAAAAAGGTCCATAAAAACAAACACGTAGCGCTATACTGTTAGCAAACTTAACAAGATGGGTTAAAAATGTCTTTAAAAATAAACACGTAGCGCTATACTGTTAGCAAACTTAAGAAGAACAGTTAAAAATGTTTTTAAAAATAAACATGTAGCTCTATACTGTTAGCAGACTTGAAAGGAAAGGTTAAAAATGTTAATAAAAAACAACATGTAGCGATATACTGTTAGCAGACTTAACAAGAAGAGTTAAAAATGTTTTTTTTTTAACACATGTAGCACTATACTGTTAGAAGACTTAACAGGAAGGGTTAAAAATGTCTTTAAAAATAAACGCATAGCGCTATAGTGTTAACAAACTTCAAAAAGGAAGGGTTAAAAAGGTCCATAAAAACATTACATAGTGCTATACTGTTAGCAAACTTAACAAGAACAGTTAAAAATGTCTTTAAAAATAGCAGACTTAACAAGATGGGTTAAAAATGTCTAAAAACAAACATGTAGCGATATACTGTTAGCAAACTTAACAAGATGGGTTAAAAATGTCCATAAAAAGAAACACGTAGCGCTATACTGTAAGCAAACTTAACAGGAGGGCTTAAAAATGTCCATAAAACAAATGTGTAGCACTATACTGTTAGCAAACTTAACAAGTTGGGTTAAAAATGTCTTTAAAAACAAACATGTAGCGCTATACCGTTACCAGACTTAACAAGATGGGTTAAAATTTATTTTTAAACAAATGCGTACCATTATACTGTTAGCAAACTTAACATAAACAGTTAAAAATGTCTTTAAAAATAAAAATGTAGCACTATACTGTTAGCAGACTTAACAAGATGGGTTAAAAATGTCTTTAAAAACAAACATGTAGCGCTATACTGTTAGCAAACTTAATAGGAAAAGTCAAAATTGTCTTTAAAAACAAACGCATAGCGCTATATTGTTAACAAACTTAATAGGAAGGGTTAAAAAGGTCCATAGAAACAAACACGTAGCACTATACTGTTAGCAAACTTAATAGAATGGGTTGAAAATGTCTAAAAAAACAAACATGTAGCGCTATACTGTAAGCAAACTTAACAAGAACAGTTAAAAATGTCTTTAAAAATATCAGATTTAACAAGATGGGTTAAAAATGTCTAAAAACAAACATGTAGCGCCATACTGTTAGCAAACTTAACAGGAGGGCTTAAAAATGTCCATAAAACAAATGTGTAGCACTATACTGTTAGCAAACTTAAAAAGTTGGGTTAAAAATGTCTTCAAAAACAAACATGTAGCGCTATACTGTTAGCAGACTTAACAAGATGGGTTAAAATATATTTTAAAACAAACGCGTAACATTTTACTGTTAGCAAACTTAACATAAACAGTTAAAAATAAACATGTAGCACTATACTGTTAACAGACTTAACAAGATGGGTTAAACATGTCTTTACAAACAAGACATTTTTTTTCACTGTTAGCAAACTTAACAGGAAAAGTTAAAATTGTCTTTAAAAACAAACGCATTGCACTATACTGTTAACAAACTTGAAAGTAAGGGATAAAAATGTCCATAAAAACAAACACGTAGCGCTATACTGTTAGCAAACTTAACAGAATGGGTTGAAAATGTCTAAAAAAACAAACACGTAGCGCTATACTGTTAGCAAATTTAACAGAATGGGTTGAAAATGTCTAAAAAAACAAACATGTAGCGTTATTCTGTTAGCAAACTTAACAAGATGGGTTAAAAATTTCTATAAAAAGAAACACGTAGCGCTATACTGTTAGCAAACTTAACAGGAGGGCTTAAAAATGTCCATAAAACAAATGTGTAGCACTATACTGTTAGCAAACTTAACAAGTCGGGTTAAAAATGTCTTTAAAAACAAACATGTAGCGCTATACTGTTAGCAGATTTAACAAGATGGGTTAAAAATGCATTTTAAAACAAACGCATAGCGTTATACCGTTAGCAAACTTAACAAGAACAGTTAAAAATGTCTTTAAAAATAAACATGTATCACTATACTGTTAACAAACTTGAAAGTAAGGGTTGAAAATCTCCATATAAACAAACATGTAGCTCTATACTGTTAGCAAACTTAACAGGAAGAGTTAAAAATGTATTTAAAAGTAAACACGTAGCACTATAGTGTTAGCAGACTTAACAGGAAGTGTTAAAAATGGTCTTAAAAAACATGTAGCAATGTACTGTTAGCAAACTTAACAATAAGAGTTAAGAAAATTATTTAAAAATAAACACGTAGCGCTATACTGTTAACAGACCTAAGAGGAAGAGTCAAAATTGTCTTTAAAAAGAAACGCATTACGTTATATTGTTAGCAAACTTAACAGGAAGGGTTAAAATGTTCCATAAACACAAACGTGTAGCACTATACTGTTAGCAAACTTAACAGGAAGAGTTAAAATTGTCTTTAAAAACGAATGCATAGTGCGATACTCTTAGCAAACTTAACAAGATGGGTTAAAAATGTCTATAAAAACAAATATGTAGCGCTATACTGTTAGCAAACTTAACAAGATGGGTTGAAAATGTCCATTAAAAAAATATGTAGCGCTATACTGTTAGCAAACTTATCAAGATGGGTTAAAAATGTCCATAAAAAAATATGTAGCGCTATACTGTTAGCAAACTTAACAAGATGGGTTAAAAATGTCCATAAAAAAATATGTGGTGCTATACTGTTAGCAAACTTAACAAGATGGGTTAAAAATGTCCATCAAAAAAATATGTGGCGCTATACTGTTAGCAAACTTAACAAGATGGGTTAAAAATGTCCATCAAAAAAATATGTGGCGCTATACTGTTAGCAAACTTAACAAGATGGGTTAAAAATGTCCATAAAAAAATATGTAGCGCTATAGTGTTAGCAAACTTAACAAGATGAGTTAAAAATGTCTTTAAAAACAAACGCATAGTGCTATACTGTTAGCAAACTTAACAGGATGGGTTAAATGTCCATAAAAACAAACATGTAGCGCTATACTGTTAGCAAACTTAACAGGGAGTGTTAAAAATGTCCATAAAAACAAACGTGTAGCTCTATACTGTTAGCAAACTTAACAGGAAGAGTTAAAATTGTCTTTAAAAACAAACACGTATCGCTATACTGTTAGCAGGATTAACAGGAAGACTTAAAAGTGTCTTTAAAAACAAACGCATAGCGCTATACTGTTAGCAAACTTAACAGGATGGGTTGTAAATGTCCTTAAAAACAAATATGTAGCGCTATACCATTAGCAAACTTAATAGGAAGAGTTAAAATTGCCTGTAAAAACAAACGCATAGGGCTATATTGTTCGCAAACTTAACAGGAAGGGTTAAAAATGTTCATAAAAACAAATGCTTAGCGCTAAACTGTTACAACACTTAACAAGATGCTTTAAAAATTAAGATAAAAATGACGAACTCATAACACTTAAAAAAAACTTTAAGAAAGCACTTAAAATAGCACCTATTTGGAGCTAAATAAGTTTTGTACTTGAAAAACTTAACTTCAAAACTGACAGTTCAAGTTTTGATGTTGAATTTTGAAAACAACATCAGTGTGTTCAAAATAAAATAAAAAAATAATTGCACACCATGTTTTCAAGTTGAATGTAATTTTTATTCACACAATTATTTTGAAAGAAATTATAAAAATGTTTCACTTTAATATGTTTTAAATATATTTAGATTCAGGTTTTTTTTTTTTTTCATATTTAAATCTTGGTTTTATTTTACAGTTTGCCATCTGTCTTTTTCAGAATAATTTCTTAGTTGAGGCTTAGGTCAGGCTGATTAGATAAATAAGTGCTAACAAATATACTGCATAAGTAGTAAATAAGACTCGTAAATAACTGCCACGAAGACACAACTATTTTGAGCTAAAAATAATTAAATGAATTAGTTATGAATATGTTTATTGAATAAATTAAAGTACAAATGAAATTACAGCTTCACCTCTTTAGTTGTAATTTTTGCGCTTAAGAAACTTCTCTGTGACTTTAGCGCCAGACTTCTTCTGTTTGTTTGAGATTTTCATTACTGCCACAAGTGGCGGAAAAGTGTATTACAACTCAGTACTGCATTAACTACAGTATGGCGGTCAAAAAAAGTGAGTTAACTCATGTGAATAATCACCAAAAAAATATCACTTTCCCACTGTCAAGACACGGCACAGGAGCCAAGGTTTTAATATACATAGGTTTTTATTACAATCTTTCGAAAACTTTTCAGTCAAGTCCGTATCCTCTCACCCCTCCTGCCCCCGGCCGCTTACTGTTAAAGACAGCAGATGATGAGATGAACACATACGGCCTGTGAAATCGAATCCCCTGCCAGCTGTGTCTTGCCGTCAGCACTCCCACGCCCCCTGTCTGATGGTGCTCTTTCCTCAGCACCATGGACAGAGGCGGTGACCTTTGCTCCGGCAGGCAGCGCTGGCCACGCCTCCCTCCACAATCACTTTATCATTTTTTTTTTTTGTGTTCTTCTATTCTGGCTTTCTTCTGGCCTCTGATTGGCTTAAAAAGCCTGACAGTGAACGTTTTTGGTATTATATTTGACATGTTTCCCGCTTGGTTTCTGACGTGCATCTTGTGTGTGCCCTGCAGGTGAGGAGTGGTACCTGTGCAGGTTGACTCTGACCACGCTCAGTCAGGCCGACCTGCAGTGGACCATGTTCCCCCGCCCCTACCTGGCCGCCGTGGCTGCCGACGCAGCACCGGGGTCTGTCGCGTACTCCCTGTCGGCACGGCAACGGGATGGAAGCCTCGGCCAGCCCCTGTTCCTTTTATTGGACGGTCAGTATTTTCAACTTAATAATTATTGTAGGATGATTAAAATCATCTAGGTGTGCATTTAGGATCAGGTCTGATGGGTCCTGAAAAAGAAAGACATGATACTATATTATCTGCTCACAGATACCGCCTGGTGGTTGTTTGAGATCTGGATGAGTTAAACAACCCCCGTTTCTTAACGCAGGGCCCCGAATTTTTGGACTCAGGGGCCACATTGGGTTCAAAGAATTTGGCGAGGGGGTCGATTTATCTGTCATATATATATATATATATATATATATATAAATATATATATACATATATATATATATATATATATATATATATATATATATATATATATATATATATATATATATGCATATATGTATGTGTCTATATATGTATATATATATATATATATATATATATATATATATATGCATATATGTATGTGTCTATATATGTATGTATATATATATATATATATATATATATATACATATATATATATATGCATATATGTAGGTGTGGGAAAAATCACAAGACTACTTCATCTCTACAGAACTGTTTCAATCATCAGGAGATTTATGTATATATATATATATATATATATATATTTTTTTTTTTTTAAATTTATATATATTTGGTATATTTGCGTATGTGTACATATATATATATATTTATATACAGTTGTACTGTGTATGTGTATATATTTATATATGTATATATATATGTATGTGTGTAGATATGTGTATATATATGTATATATATATGTATATATACAGTATATATAGAGAGAGAGATAATGTAAAATAAGTTGTGTTTAAAAAAATATTTTATGTATTTTATATTTATAAAAAATAGAATGCAATAAAATATCAATATATATAATATAATCATCGATATTATATTGTTTAAATAAATAAAATATATACGTTATATATACTGTATATATTTTATATATAAATACTATATTATAAATATATAAATAATATAATATGTGCTGTATTTTTACATATATATATATTATTTTTTATTTTTTTAATTGATTAATTTATTTATTTATTTTTAATACACCAATTCCTACTGTCACGCATGGTGGTGGTAGTATTAGGCTCTGTTTTGCTTCCAATAGAACTGGTGCTTTACAGAGAGTAAATGGGACAATGAAAAAGGAGGATTTCCTCCAAATTCTTCAGGACTAACCTAAAATCATCAGCCCGGAGGTTGGGGGGATTGTGGCCTCCATCTCCTGCTGAATTTCGGGAGAAAATTTCTTCCGGGAGGTTTTCGGGAGAGGCGCTGAATTCCAGGAGTCTGACAGAAATTCCGGGAGGGTTGGCGAGCATGGCTCTCACACATGAGCAAACTGTACAAGTACAGTATGCAAATATATATATACTGTATGTATATGTATTACCTGTCACGTGCTCAGAGCGCAGATTTTATAAATAAAACGTATTGAATTTCAATTAGCGTCACGCGGCAGAGAAAGCGCTGGTAAACGGCGAGGAGCTGCGTTGCTAAACGCTCCCCCGAGGCCAAGAGAGCGGCCAGATTCGGGGGAATAATCGGAGCGTCTCTGGAGAGGCAGCGAGTGGGAGGGTGGGCGTTTGGGCGCCACTGGCTGTCGATCTTTTTTATTTCATATGTAGAAGGAGAGAAGAACAAGAGGAGGAGGAGGAGGATGGAGGGATATTTTAAGAGTTCATTTCTTAATGCGTGAACATCCCTGTGGCGTAATGTGGCGACGTATACACGCAAATAATCCGCTAATTGACTTTTTTTTTTTTTTTTTAACGCTTTTATATGTCATGCCAATGTTGGAGGTATTTAAGTGCGTCTTTAGTGAGATTAGCTCCCACTTTAAGGAATGACATCAGCTCATTATTGGAAATAGCCTGTAGATCCAAGACTCCACCTGGATGCAGATGGTGGAGGGGGCGAGAGGCAAGGAGTACATTGGAGGATGAGGTGATCGACAGGTGGACAGTTGAAGCCCCAACACCCCCCCCCCCCCACCCCCTGCGCCCCCACCCCAACCCCCCGGGCGACAGCTAGGCGGGGCGTTCCCCTCCACCTCTTTCCCGTCATCCAGCGGAAACGATGCACAAAGCAGACTATGACATGCTACCCAAGAAAGTGAAACAGTTCTTCGCAACAAAAAAAAGAGAAATATAATTTACAGTAATATTATTGTTTCAAACATTTCCATGCACGTATAACACTTAAAATATAAAAACTTTTATACCCGGGGGGCCGCATTGGGTTAAAAAAATTGTGGTCATGCCTGTAAGTTATGTTTTGGTTTTGGTCATGCTATGTTTAGTTTTTGGACATTCAGTCATGTTTTTCACATCCTGGTTTTGTTTGTTTCCATGCCAACGTTTTAGTTCCCACCTTGTCACGCCCCTGCCCTCAGTCTCACACCTGTTCCTGATTATCACAGCCAGTATTTAAGTAATTTGCTTTCTGTTCATCATTCTGGGATCTTCACACTCGCACGCACCCTACCCATGCTGTTTCAACCTTCACGCCCTCGTCCACAGTTCCATGCCGTGTAAGTTTATGTATTTATGCCACAGTGCTAGTTGTGTTTTGTTTGTATATAGTCATGCCATTGTGCTGTTTTGTTTTAAGTATAGTATAGATTATTATCCGCCATCGAGCGCGCTTTTTGTTTTGCCTTATTTATTGTATTTTGAGTATAAATAAAAAACATGTACCTGAATTCACGCCTGGCTCGTCCTGTAATCCCGCTGCATCGAAGGAGCACACACCATCCATGTCCGAGCCTGACAGATGTATGTGTGTATATATATATATATTTATATATGTATGTATTTATGTATATATATATGTATGTATATATATGTACATGTATATATATGCGTGCATATATATATGTATATGTAGATATATGTATATATATGTATATATATGTATATATACGTATATATATGTAAGTGTGTATATATATATATATGTATATATGTATAAATTTATATATATATATATGTGTATGTATATATGTATATGTACATATAAATATATATGTATATGTATATATATGTATATATATAAGTGTGTATATATATGTATACATTTATATATATATATATATATGTATGTGTACATATATGTTTGTATGTATATGTACATATAAATATATATGTGTATGTATATATATATATATATATATACATATATATATATATATATATATATATGTATATATATATAAGTGTGTATATATATGTATACATTTATATATATATGTATGTGTACATGTATGTATGTATGTATATGTACATATAAATATATATGTGTATATATATATATATATATATATATTTATGTATGTATGTATATGTACATATATATATATATTTATGTATGTATGTATATGTACATATATATATATGTATGTGTACAAATATGTATGTATGTATATGTACATATAAATATATATGTGTATGTATATATATATATATATATATATATATATATATATATATATGCATATATATGTATGTATACATATATGTATGTATGTATATGTACATATAAATATATATGTGTATATATATATATATATATATATACACGTATATATATATATATATATATATATATATATATATATATATATATATAAGTATGTATGTGTATTTATCCGTTATACAGTGCTCAATACCCAGGTAGAGTGGAATACACGTTAGCCTCTGTGTTTTTTCCTGACCTATATCATGCCAACAAGGTTTCCCTGCTCTTCAGGGAATTTTTACACATACATATATTTTATACATATTTATACACACGCATATATATATATATATATATATATATATATATATATATATATATATATATATATGTATGTATGTATTATTAAAAAATGACTTTGAATGCCTTGTTTTCTCCTCCCTCTAAGGCGGGGAGGACTGCTTCGAGGTCCACCGTAGTTCTGGCGACATCAGGACCACGGGGCGACCTCTGACCCCCAGCAAGGAGTACCAACTGCGAGTGCAGGCGATGGACGCTGACGGCCGCAAAGGACCGCCGGCCGTGGTGTCCATCCTGGCGGGCTACCGGCCGCCGCAGTTCACCAACGCCTCGTACAGCCTGAGCGTGGCGGAGAACGTGGCCGTCGGCCAACCGTGAGTTTGTTTTTTATTACTTACTTTTCAGTAAATGAACTCCTTTTATTTGAGCAAATTATCATGGATTTTTTTGGTAATGTAAACCCTTATTCACTTATTTTTACACTTCAAAACATTGCCAGTGCACCAAATGAAGCTTGTATGATGCAACAGATAATTTATATTAATAATAAATCATTAAAACATGGCAAGCAGATTATTGTCTGTGGTGTGGATAAACGATAAAAAGTAGATTAGGGGGCATTTGTGTTGCTATGGTAACTCTCATGCATGCTCTTATCAGTACACACGTACAGAATATACATCCAAATAACCAAATAAACATGTGCCAAAATTTTAAACAAAACAATTGTATTTAAAATGCATTAAAAAAAGGCTAAAAATATTTTAAAATGAATAATATTCATAATAATAATAATGATATTGATATCGGATCAATATTGGCAAAAAAAATAGGTGTGGGATTATTTGGGTTTGTTTGTAAATGTCAGATATCCTGTGCGATATAATCAGTCATGCAGGGTGATTACCAGTGTGTGATATCATGTGCGATATAATCAGTCCCGTGGCGTGTTTACTTGTGTATCATGTCATGTGCAATATAATCAGTCCTGCAGGATGTTTACCCGCGTGTGATATCATCTGCGATATCGTCAGTCCTGGAGCGTGTTTACTTTTGTGTGATATCCTGTGTGATATAATGAGTCCTGCAAGGTGTTGACGTGTGTGTGATATCATGTGTGATATAATCAATCCTGAAGGGTGTTTACCTGTGTGTGATATCTTGTGCGATATAATCGGCCCTGCAGCGTGTTTATTTCTGTGTGATATCATGTGCGATATCATCAGTCGTGCAGCGTGTTCACTTGTGTGTGATATCATGTGCGATATAATCAGTCCTGCAGCGTGTTCACTTGTGTGTGATATCATGTGCGATATAATCAGTCCTGCAGCGTGTTTACTTGTGTGTGATATCATGTGGTTTCTCTTAGTCATCATGGTCGACGTCCCACTGGGGTGAGTTTTTCCTTGCCCTTAAGTGGACCCTACCAAGGATGTCGTTGTGGTTTGTGCAGCCCTTTGAGGCACTTGTGATTTAGGGCTATATAAATAAACATTGATTGATTGATTAAATGATGTGCGATAATATCAGTCCTGGAGCGTGTTTACCCTGTGTGTGATACCATGTGCGATATAATCAGTAATGCAGCGTGTTTACTCGTGTGGGATATCCTGTGCAATATAATCAGTCCTGCTGGGTGTTTACTCATGTGTGATAACCTGTGTGATATAATCAGTCATGCAGGGTGTTTACTTGTGTATGATATGATGTGCGATATAATCAGCCCTGCAGCGTGATTACTTCTGTGTGATTTCCTGTGCAATATAATCAGTCCTGCTGGGTGTTTACTCGTGTGTGATAACATGTGTGATATAATCAGTCATGCAGCGTGTTTACTTGTGTATGATATGATGTGCGATATAAGCAGACCTGCAGCGTGTTTACTTCTGTGTGATTAACTGTGCGACATAATCAGTCCTGCTGCGTGTTTATTTGTGTGTGATATCCCGTGAGATATAATCAGTCATGCAGGGTGTTTACCCGTGTTTGATATCATGTGCGATATAGTCAGTATTTCAGCGTGTTTACTTGTGTGTGATATCCTGTGGGATATAATCAGTCCTGTGGGGTGTTTACCCGTGTGTGATATCATTTGCACTATAATCCGTCCTGCAGCGTGTTTACCTCTGTGTGATATGCTGTGCAATAGGATCTGTCCTGCAGTGTGTTTACTTGTGTGTGATATCATGTGCGAAATAATCAGTCCTGTAGCATGTTTACTTGTGTGAGATATAATCAATCCTGCAGCGTGTTTACTTCTGAGTGATTAACTGTGCAATATAATCAGTCCTGCTGGGTGTTTACTCGTGTGTGACAACATGTGTGATATAATCAGTCATGCAGCGCGTTTACTTATGTATGATATGATGTGCGATATAAACAGTCCTGCAGCGTGTTTACTTCTGTGTGATTAACTGTGTGACATAATCAGTCCTGCAGCGTGTTTATTTGTGTGTGATATCCCGTGAGATATAATCAGTCATGCAAGGTGTTTACCCGTGTTTGATAGTCAGTATTTCAGCGTGTTTACTTGTGTGTGATATCCTGTGGGATATAATCAGTCCTGTGGGGTGTTTAACCGTGTGTGATATCATTTGCACTATAATCCGTCCTGCAGCGTGTTTACCTCTGTGTGATATGCTGTGCAATAGGATCAGTCCTGCAGTGTGTTTACTTGTGTGTGATATCATGTGCGAAATAATCAGTCCTGTAGCATGTTTACTTGTGTGAGATATAATCAGTCCTGCAGCGTGTTTACTTCTGAGTGATTAACTGTGCAATATAATCAGTCCTGCTGGGTGTTTACTCGTGTGTGATAACATGTGTGATATAATCAGTCCTGCAGCGTGTTTACTTCTGTGTGATTAACTGTGCGACATAATCAGTCCTGCAGCGTGTTTATTTGTGTGTGATATCCCGTGAGATATAATCAGTCATGCAGGGTGTTTACCCGTGTTTGATATCATGTGCGATATAGTCAGTATTTCCGCGTGTTTTTTTGTGTGTGATATCCTGTGGGATATAATCAGTCCTGCGGGGTGTTTACCCGTGTGTGATATCATGTGCAATATAATCCGTCTTGCAACGTGTTTACTTCTGTGTGATATGCTGTGCAATAGGATCAGTCCTGCAGTGTGTTTACTTGTGTGTGATATCATGTGCGAAATAATCAGTCCTGTAGCATGTTTACTTGTGTGAGATATAATCAGTCCTGCAGCGTGTTTACTTCTGAGTGATTAACTGTGCAATATAATCAGTCCTGCTGGGTGTTTACTCGTGTGTGATAACATGTGTGATATAATCAGTCATGCAGCGTGTTTACTTATGTATGATATGATGTGCAATATAAACAGTCCTGCAGCGTGTTTACTTCTGTGTGATTAACTGTGCGACATAATCAGTCCTGCAGCGTGTTTATTTGTGTGTGATATCCCGTGAGATATAATCAGTCCTGCGGGGTGTTTAACCGTGTGTGATATCATGTGCAATATAATCCGCCCTGCAGCATGTTTACTTCTCTGTGATATCCTGTGAGATATAATCAGTCCTGCAGCGTGTTTACTTCTGTGCGATATGCTGTGCGATATGATCAGTCCTGCAGCATGTTTACTTCTGTGTGATATCCTGTGTGATATAATTAGTCCCGCAGTGTGTTTACTTGTGTGTGATTTCATGTGCGATATGATCAGTCCTGCAGTGTGTTTACTTGTGTGTGATATCATGTGCGAAATAATCAGTCATGTAGCATGTTTAATTGTGTGTGATATCCTGTGAGATATAATCAGTCCTGCAGCGTGTTTCCTTCTGCGTGATATGCTGTGCGATATAATCAGTCAGTCCTGTAGCGTGTTTACTTGTGTTTGATAGATATCCTGTGAGATATGATCAGTCCTGTAGCGTGTTTGCTTGTGTGTGATATCCTGTGCGATATAATCAGTCCTGCAGCGTGTTTACTTCTGTGTGATATCCTGTGCGATATAATCAGTCCTGCAGCGTGTTTACCTCTGTGTGATATCCTGTGCGATATGATCAGTCCTGCAGCGTGTTTACTTTTGTGTGATATCATGTGCAATACAACCACAATATTGCAGTCTAAAAGAGCACATTTGTCAATATAAACAAGTTTTAAAGTATTATAGTTGCATGTTATTTACACATACAAAGTCTCAAGGGCAGAAGCGTACTAGAAAGTGTCCAGTAACAAACGTGTCCGCATCATTCAACTTAATGTGCCATGCGCTTAACTTCATAAAATTATTTGCCAAAAAAACTATTACCACTCTGCGTCAATTGAAAGACAGCACTGTAAAAATAATGTTACAGTAAAAAATAAAAGTTAAAAAAAATTAAAAAACTACACTGCAAATTTATTGCTACTTGCAAATATTTAAAATTGTATTTCTAGAAATGTCCTTAATTTTAAGAGCGATTAACTTATTTTTTAGTCATTGACTTTACGTCATAATCTTAATGTTAGCATGAATAAATGTCTATTCTAGTTTAAAAACTAAGTAACATTAGTTTTGGGAGATACTACAATGCCAAGTAGATACAGAGTCATACATTGGTCATAATTATAGTTATTTAGGGACGTATTTCCTGACTTTATACACAATAAAAAAAGACAAATTATTTTGTGATAATAAAGAATATCCGTGTAGTATCAAATATATAAAGCTCTTGTACAAAACCCAAAACCAGTGAAGTTGGCACTTTGTCTAAATGGTAAATAAAATCAGACAATCCTTTTCAACTTATATTCAATTGAATAGACACGTGCAGAATGTGGCTTGGCATTGTCTTGCTGAAATAAGCAGGGGCGTCCATAATAACATTGCTTGGATGGCAACATATGTTGCTCCAAAACCTGTATGTACCTTTCAGCATTAATGGTGCCTTCACAGATGTGTAAGTTACCCATGCCTTGGGCACTAATGCAC
>NC_084621.1:24036371-24088871 GCF_033978795.1 Nerophis ophidion | reverse complement strand
GAGCTCCCCCTGGATGGCAGAGCTTCTCACCCTATCTCTAAGAGAGAGCCCCGAAACTCATTTTGGCCGCTCATACCCGTGATCTTGTCTTTTCGGTCACAACCCTAGTCGCATGTGAAAAATTCGAAATTGCACTGTTCACACGCATGTAAAAAAAATCCGATACAGGTCGCATACGGGCTAAAAAATGGGAATTGATCTGTGGTGGTGATTGTAGGATTCAGGTGCAGGTCTCCGATGAAGCCTCTTCAGCCTTCAAGTCGGGGCGAACGATCCGCCGCTGAATCCGATGTCGTGACGCGACTCGCCGACCTCATTTCCGTCAGGCTCTGCGATGAAAAGTCCGCACATCAAAGCTGCGTTCACGACCTCAATGATCAGATGCACCAATGCACACGCTCAGAGAGCGCAGGGTTCTGACTCCCCCGTGGGAAGCTCTGCCGCTCTTTACGTCAACACACACCTGGAGGAGTCCATTATCACCTCCGCTCGCTGTCCAAATGTTGCTAACAGCTTTGGAATAGCTGCTAAACAAGCAGCGTCCCCCAAAGGCCTCAGCGTCTCCATTATCTGGTCCGGCTAATCCACTCCAAGGTCCCCAGTTTGTCCGCCTGCGTATTAGTGTGTGTGTGGTGTGTACTATGACACTTATGCAGGTTCTGTCGCCTTCGGGGTGGAAGGACGCGTCTGGTTGTCCTTGGGGGGCAAAAGAGCGCTCCTACTGGCGACCTACATGAAGAATAAGTCTGTTTAAAGGGAAGCACACTCTGTATTTCCCTCACACATTTAACCGTGCGGTTCAGATATAAAAATTATGGAGTTTTATGGGGCTTCTTTCAGAAATCGCGGAACAATTTGCTGAAGCAGCCGCGCATCCTGGACTTCCTCCCTTCGCCACCCCGCCGCTATTACCCGACATTTAGCGTGTTAGCGTATCCCAAGCTCAGGACTGGAAAATCAATGCTCGGGCGCCGCACAGCGTAATCCACTCCGAGGTCCCCAGTTTGCCCGCCTGCGTATTAGTGTGTGTGTGGTGTGTACCATGACACTTACGCGGATTCTGTCGCCTTCGGCGTGGAAGGACGCGTCTGGTTGTCCTTGCGGGGCAAAAGAGCGCCCCTACTGGCGACCTACATGAAGAATAAGTCTGTTTAACAGGAAGCACACTCTGTATTTCCCTCACACATTTAACCGTGCGGTCCAGATATAAAAATGATGGAGTTTTATGGGGCTTCCTCCAGAAATCGCGGAACAATTTGCTGAAGCAACCGCGCATCCTGGACTTCCTCCCGTCGCCACCCCGCCGCTATTACCCGACATTTAGCGTGTTAGCGTGTCCCAAGCTCAGGACTGGAAAATCAATGCTCGGGCGCCGCACAGCCTAATCCACTCCGAGGTCCCCAGTTTGTCCGCCTGCGTATTAGTGTGTGTGTGGTGTGTACCATGACACTTACGCGGATTCTGTCGCCTTCGGCGTGGAAGGACGCGTCTGGTTGTCCTTGCGGGGCAAAAGAGCGCCCCTACTGGCGACCTACATGAAGAATAAGTCTGTTTAACAGGAAGCACACTCTGTATTTCCCTCACACATTTAACCGTGCGGTCCAGATATAAAAATGATGGAGTTTTATGGGGCTTCCTCCAGAAATCGCGGAACAATTTGCCGAAGCAGCCGCGCATCCCGGACTTCCTCCCTCCGCCGCCTCGCCGCTATTACCCGACATTTGGCGTGTCCCAGGCTCAGGACTGGAAAATCGATGCCAGGCGCCGCGCAGCCTCTCCGGTTAAATTACAGCAATGGAAAATAGCATATTGCTTTGAGCGCCGGTGGCTCGGCAGAGTGGGGGAAATGGGTCGGAACGTCGGAGGAGGTCAGGATTTGCAGTTTGAAGGGGAAACAAAGTTGCTGGATGGACTTTGGTTCACACTCGTCTAAATTTTATTTTGCGCTAAGGCAGGGCTCTTCAACTCTTGAAGAGGGCCGCAGTTTCAAGAGCTCAAGGGTTCAGGGGCCGCACATCGAAATGTGGATGTTTTCTCACAAAGGTCCCCCCTCTCCAGGTTGTATTCCTTTGAGACGGCGTGTACTTAAAGATAAACACACTACACTGTCAATAAATTCATTATTCTGCCCTTGCTACTTGTTCCCAGCGTGTGCAGTTAGACATATAGTTAACAGCATGAAGGAACAGAGTCTCCAGAAGTTTTGAGGATTGATGTTCCTTATTTGAACTGTTTTCCTTTCTCGATTTCATTTCTTTACACTTTTTCCTTCATTTAGGTTTGTAAGACTGAAAATATGAACATGAAATAAACATAGCTGTAGGGTTGTCCCGATATCAATATTTTGGTACCAGCACCAAAATGTATTTTGATACTTTTCTATACTTTTCTAAAAAAAAGGGGACCACAAAAAATGGTATTATTGGCTTTTGTTCAACAAAAAATCTTACGGTACATTAAACATAAGTTTCTTATTGCAATCGAAGAACAATTTTGGCCTTCAATAAAATATTGAACATGTTAGACCACCTCCTTTTTTAGTAGTATTTAAGCAAACAAAGGTTTTTGATTTATCAGTAACATATTGTGTCATTTTCCATTCTGTTATTTTGTCAAAATTATAAGGGACAAGCGGTAGAAAATGGATTACTAATCTACTTGTCTAAAAGTCAGATTTTTGCCATTTATTTAGATTTTTTTCTCAGAACATATAGACTTTGTTGTCCAGTCAATAGTAAAAGTCAGATTTTTGTGATTTATTTGGATTTTTTTTTTCAGAACACTCGTACTTTGTTGTCCAGTCGCTTGTAAAAGTCAGATTTTTGCGACCTATTTAGATTTTTTTTTTTTTTCAGAACATTCATATTTTGTTATCCAGTCACTGGTAAAACTCTGATTTTAGCAATTTATTTGGAATTTTTTTCAGAACATTCGTACTTTGTTGTCCAGTCGCTTGTAAAAGTCAGATTTTTGCGACCTATTTTGATTTATTTTTTTTCAGAACATTCATACTTTGTTATCCAGTCACTGGTAAAACTCAGATTTTAGCGATTTATTTTGATTTTTTTTTTTTTTTTCAGAACATTCATACTTTGTTGTCCTTTCTCTGTTTGAAGTCCAAATGTGGTGACTTTTCTTTTCTTTTTTCAGAACATTCATACTTTGTTGTCCAGTTGCTTGTAAAACTCAGATTTTTGCGATTCATATTGATTTTTTTTTCTTCAAACATTCATACTTTGTTGTCCAGTCTCTGGTAAAAGTTATATTTTTGCGATTTATTTAGATTTTTTTTCTCAGAACATTCATACTTTGTTATCCAGTCGCTTGTAAAACTAACATTTTCGCGATTTATTTGGATTTTTTTCTCAGAACATTCCTACTTTGTCGTCCAGTCTCTGGTAAAAGTCAGATTTTTACGACTTATTTTGGGGGTTTTTCACAACATTCTTACATGGTTGTCCAGTCGCTGGTAAAAGTCATATTTTAGCGATTTATTTAGATTTTTTTTCTCAGAACATTCATACTTTGTTATCCAGTCACTGGTAAAACTCTGATTTTGGCGATTTATAAGGATTTATTTTTATTTTTTTCAGAACATTCATACTTTGTTGTCTAGTCGCTGGTTAAAGTCAGATTTTTGCGATTTATTTTGATTCTTTTTCTGAACATTCAAACTTTGTTGTCCAGTCTCTGTTTAAAGTCCAATTGTGGCGACTTATTTTCTTTTCTTTTCTCAGAACATTCATACTTTGTTGTCCAGTTGCTTGTAAAACTCAGATTTTTGCGATTTATTTTGATTTTTTTTCTCAGAACATTCATACTTTATTGTCCAGTCACTGGTAAAACTCTGATTTTGGCGATTTATTAGGATTTATTTTTATTTTTTTCAGAACATTCATACTTTGTTGTCCAGTCGCTGGTTAAAGTCTGATTTTTGCGATTTATTTTGATTGTTTTTCTGAACATTCAAACTTTGTTGTCCAGTCTCTGTTTAAAGTCCAATTGTGGCGACTTATTTTCTTTTCTTTTTTCAGAACATTCATACTTTGTTGTCCAGTTGCTTGTAAAACTCAGATTTTTGCGATTTATTTAGATTTTTTTTTTCAGAACATTCATACTTTGTTATCCAGTCGCTTGTAAAACTAAGATTTTCGCGATTAATTTGGATTTTTTTCTCAGAAAATTCCTACTTTGTTGTCCAGTCTTTGGTAAAAGTCAGATTTTTACGACTTATTTTGGGGTTTTTTCACAACATTCTTACAAGGTTGTCCAGTCGCTGGTAAAAGTCAGATTTTTGTGATTTATTTAGATTTTTTTCTCAGAACATTCATACTTTGTTATCCAGTCACTGGTAAAACTCTGATTTCAGCGGTTTATTTGGATTATTATTTTATTTTTTTTCAGAACATTCATACTTTGTTGTCCAGTCGCTGGTTAAAGTCAGATTTTTGCGATTTATTTAGATTGTTTTTCTGAACATTCAAACTTTGTTGTCCAGTCTGTGTTTAAAGTCCAATTGTGGCGACTTATTTTCTTTTCTTTTTTCAGAACATTCATACTTTGTTGTCCAGTTGCTGGTAAAGTCAGATTTTTGCGGTTCATTTAGATTTTGTTTTAAAAACATTCAAACTTTTTTGTCTAGTCACTGGTAAAAGTAAAAATTTTGCGGTTTATTTGGATTTTTTTTTTTCAGAACATTCATACTTTGTTATCCAGTTGCTTGTAAAACTAAGATTTTTGCGATTTATTTGGATTTTTTTCTCAGAACATTCCTAATTTGTTGTCCAGTCTCTGGTAAAAGTCAGATTTCTACGATTTATTTTGGGGGTTTTTCACAACATACTTACATGGTTGTCCAGTCGCTGGTAAAAGTCAGATTTTTGCGATTTATTTAGATTTTTTTCTCAGAACATTCATACTTTGTTATCCAGTCGTTGGTAAAAGTCATATTTTAGCGATTTATTTAGATTTTTTTTTCTCAGAACATTCATACTTTGTTGTCCAGTTGCTTGTAAAACTCAGATTTTTGCGATTTATTTTGATTTTTTTTCTTAAAACATTCATACTTTGTTGTCCAGTCTCCGGTTAAAGTCAGATTTTTACGATTTTTAAATTTTTTTTTACTCAGAACATTCATATTTTGTTATCCAGTCTCTGGTTGAAGTCAGATTTTTGCGATTTATTAAACATTTTTACTCGGAACATTCGTACTTTGGTGCCCAGTGTCTGGTAAAAGTCAGCTTTTAGTTATTTATTTTGATTTTTTTTTTTTTACGGAACATTCAAATTTTGTTATCCAGTCGCTGGTAGAAGTCCGATTATTGCGATTTATTATAGTTTTTCTTTTAGAACATTCATACTTTGTTGTCCAGTCTCTGGTTAAAGTCAGGTTTTTACGATTTTTAATTATTTTTTTACTCAGAACATTCATACTTTGTTGTCCAGTTGCTGGTAAAAGTCAGATTTTAGCTATTTATTTGGACATTTTTTTTAGAACATTCATATTTTGTTATCCAGTCTCTGGTTAAAGTCAGATTTTTGCGATTTATTAAACATTTTTACTCGGAACATTCGTACTTTGGTGTCCAGTCTCTGGTAAAAGTCAAATTGTAGTTATTTATTTGGATTTTATTTTTTTTCTGAACATTCTAATTTTGTTATCCAGTCGCTGGTGGAAGTCCGATTATTGCGATTTATTATAGTTTTTCTTTTAGAACATTCATACTTTGTTGTCCAGTCTCTGGTTGAAGTCAGATTTTTACGATTTAGAATTTTTTTTTTTTACTCAGAACATTCCTACTTTGTTGTCCAGTTGCCGGTAAAAGTCAGATTTTAGCTATTTATTTGGATATTTTTTTTAGAACATTCATATTTTGTTATCCAGTCTCTGGTTAAAGTCATATTTTTGTGATTTATTAAACATTTTTACTCGGAACATTCGTACTTTGGTGTCCAGTCTCTGGTAAAAGCCAGATTTTTGTTATTTGTTTGGTTGTTTTGTTTTCAGAACATTATAATTTTGTTATCCAGTCGCTGGTAAAAGTCATATTTTCGCGATTTAATTTGATTTTTCTTTTCTTTTCATACATTCATACATTCATAAGTCAGATTTTTACGATTTTAACATTTTTTTTTACTCAGAATCTTCATACTTTGTTGTCCAGTTGCTGGTAAAAGTCAGATTTTAGCTATTTATTTGGACAATTTTTTTTTAGAACATTCATATTTTGTTATCCAGTCTCTGGTTAAAGTCAGATTTTTGCGATTTATTAAACATTTTTACTTGGAACATTCGTACTTTGGTGTCCAGTTGCTGGTAAAAGTCAGATTTTAGCTATTTATTTTGATTTTTTTTTTTTCTCAGAACATTCTAATTTTGTTATCCAGTCGCTGGTGGGAGTCCAAATTTTTCCGATTTATTATAGTTTTTCTTTTAGAACATTCATACTTTGTTGTCTAGTCTCTGGTTAAAGTCAGATTTTTACGATTTTTAAATTTTTTTTTACTCAGAACATTCCTACTTTGTTGTCCAGTTGCTGGTAAAAGTCAGATTCGAGCTATTTATTAGGATTTTTTTTTTTCAGAACATTCTAATTTTGTTATCTAGTCGCTGGTGGAAGTCCGATTATTGCAATTTATTATAGTTTTTCTTTTAGAACATTCATACTTTGTTGTCTATTTGCTGGTAAACGTCTGATTTTTGCGAGCCGATCGTGTCAGTTTTAGTTTGAATGAGCAGTCTTCTTCTACTCACCCCACTGTTGCTTCAAAGTGACACATACTTCTCTGCCGCCCCCTGTGGGGTGGCAGGAGTTCTGCACACAAGAGCAACCCTGGTTTAAATGGTATCATCAAGCCTTTTTGGATGATGTTCGGCGGTTGAACAGCACTAAAACATCTAGACTTTTTATACAATTCTCGCAATACAATTGCAGAACTTTCAGAATGTGCCTCAAAGTATGCAATGGAAAAATGTGCCGGGGTCGACACGAACAAATCAGGTGTTTATATGAATAACACAAATATTCTGCATGGCCTCCAGGTTGTTGTCCACATAACAGATGAGAACGACTGCACTCCTGAGTTCCTCCACTCCATCTACACTCGAGACAACATTCCTGAGAACGTCGCACCCGGAACGTCGCTGCTGCAAGGTCAGTTTACTTTGAGAATAAAAACTGTTTGGGGGGTGAGTCCAAACTCGGGCCCACGGGCCAAGTGTCAGTAAAGCATCGCAGCGCTGAGTGATTTCAAGTTAGTCTTAAATACCAGGCAGTCTCGAAATCCTACAGATTTGCTGTCATTGTCCGTAGAAAAAAAAAAGTACACGTATTTTCCGTAGGCGTTGCACCGATTTTAATTCATTAGTACCGGTATATTGGACAACTCTACATTCCTACATCTGTGTTGTCCCGATACCAAAATATTGGTATCGGTACTTTTCTAAATAAAGGGGACCACAAAAAGTTGCATTTTTGGCTTTATTTTAACCAAAAAAACTTACAGTACCTGAGACATGTGTTTATTATTGCAAGTGTGTCCTTAAATATAATAGTGAACATACAAGTAGTAGTAAGTAAACAAAGGCTCCTAATTTAGCTGCTGACATATGCAGTGACATATTGTGTCATTTTCCATTCTATTATATTGTCAACATTATAAAGGACAAGCGGTAGAAAATTGATCATTAATCTACTTGTTCATTTACTGTTAATACCTGCTTACTTTCCCTTTTAACATGTTCTATCTACACTTCTGTTGAAATGTAATAATCACCAATTTTTTGCATTAGTTTTGGATGATACCACAAATCTGATGCCAAGTAGTGACAGGATCATACTGTGGAGGTTGCCCGCGACAAGAGAGCCCGGGTTTCTGGATGTAAAACTGTTTTATTGTCCAGCACAAAGTCTGTCCCTATTTCTCTCTCAGTCTGTGCTCGCGCTCTTGCTCCAGCTCCCAACTCCCACTCCAAAACCCGTCTCTCCTCCTTTCTGCTGTTTTTAACAGAGCAACAGGTGATGGGATAACAAGGCCCCCCTACGCACCTGTCGCTGATTTTGAAGCCGGTCCTGGCACACCCTGCTTCGCTGCAGGCCCGCAGAACACGCCCCCATCCACACATACATTGGTCATATTCAAAGTTCTCATGTGTCCAGGGACATATTTCCTAAGTTTATAAACATAATATATTAAAAAAAAGCATGTTGTGATGCCAAGAAATATCGATGTAATCATCGTAGTATCGACAAGATACGCTCCTGTACTTGGTATCATTACAGTGGATGTCAGGTGTTTGTTTACATTGTGACGCCGGTGAGCTAGGGTGAGTTTAGCTATTCCTCGTCCTGCAGGGATCATACTTGTTAGAAAACGTACTTTATTTGTTGCCATGGAGACAAGGATTAGTGATTTTGAAGTAGCTACAACGCTGCAGACGTCGGATGGACTTTAGCCGCTAGCTAGCTCGCCATGTCTTAATTAAAGCACCTCTTCCTGAGGGCGTTTCAGTGTCGTAGCGTCAAGTTTATCATTAGTTTTTAACCCAAAATGCGTCCCTTTCTCCCTTTTCTGTCCACAAACTGTGTCTGCTCGTAAGTACTCTGTGATTGTGCGCTGCCGAACGTGCTCCTTTGCTCGTAAAACCAGCAACGAAAGGGGTGCGGGGGGTGGTTGACCGGAACTATTTAGAGGCGTTAGAGTACCGAATATGATTCATCATGGTATAGCTCGTTTAGTAGAGCGGCCGTGCCAGATACTTGAGCGTTCCAGGTTCGATTCCCACTTTCGCCATCCGAGTCACTGCCGTTGTATCCTTGGGCAAGACACTTTACCCAGTTACATATAAACCAGTGCCACCCACACTGGTTTAAATGTAACTGAGGTATTGGCTAGCTCGCCATGTCTCAATTAAAGCACCTCTTCCTGAGGGCGTTTCAGTATCGTAGCGACAAGTTTATCGTTAGTTTTTAACCCAAAATGCGTCCGTTCTCCCTTTTCTGTCCACACACTGTGTCTGCTCGTAATTACTCCGTGATTGTGCGCTGCCAAACATGCTCCTCTGCTCGTAAACCAGCAATGACGTGACAACGATGGGGGCGACCGGTATTTTTTGGGAGGCGGTATAGTACCGAATATGATTAGGATAGGATAGGATAGGATTGGATAGGTCTTTATTGTCATTGCACAAGTACAACGAAACTTTGTGCAACGAAACTTTGTTTTCAGCACAAACCTGTTGAAGATTAAACAAACAAACAGTGTACAGGGTTACGGAACAAGAACGCTGATGGGTCGCCATAAGACGCCCGGTAAAAGATGGGAAAAAGGTAAACGCTGGGGAAGGATGAGTAAAAAAATACAATCTAGACTGGGCTCCTAAGGGGGCCCAGTATGGAGTGGGAATAAACCTCCATAGCAAAGCACATATACATATTACAACATACATCTCAAGATATCTGGCAACAGAGGGAAGGTAGTTCACGGTCATGGTGGTAGGCCGCAGCTCTCAGGCGCTGACCATCCATTCATCACCCCTATGGGATTTGCGTCGAGGGGGTTGGGTTGGGGGGGATGGGGTGTGTATGTGTGGCGTATATTTTTGTGGATGTGTTTGTGTGTGTGTGTGTAAGCCCGTATTGTGTCTCTGTTCCGCAGCCTTGATGTATTGCAGTCGCTAGTCCAAGGTCAACAACAACAGGTGTGTGTCCATTAGAAATGCGCGGTTTACAGTCTCATCCGCGGATAAACCGCGGGTCGGGCGGGTGACCTGACGAAAAAATAGATGTTAAATAGATTCGGGCGGGTGGCGGTTGAACTATTCGGAAATATTTGTTATACATGGTTCAGGGATCGGCAACCTTTACCACTCTAAGAGCCATTTTGAGGCGTGACACTAAGTAAAGATGATAACAGGAGCTGCAAATATTCTCGCAAATATCTGCTGACGGTCACCTAGTTAACAAGTTTTAGGGCGTGCTATGAAGCCATTGCCTTTGACGCCTTCTACAACATGTACAAACAGCTTGCCAGTTCAGCAACATGTTGTGTGTGGCTTCCGCAGATACATGTACACGACTGCAAGGCATACTGGGTGATACAGAGTACACTGATGGTTGTGATATAAACAACTTTAACACTCTTACTAATATGCGCCACGCTGGGAAGCCACACCTAACAAGAATGAAAAACACATTTCGGGAGAACATCCTCACAGTAACACAACATAAACGCAACACAAAAAGTACCCAGAATCCTTTGCATCCATGATTCTTCCTGACTATACTCGGTAAGGTGGGCGGGGTTGGGGGCACGGGGGTGTAAAATATATTTAGGAATAGTCATGGATGCAAAGGATTCTGGGTATTTGTTGTGTTGTGTTGATGTTGTGTTACTGTGAGGATGTTCTCCCGAAATGTGTTTGTCATTCTTGTCTGGTGTGGCTTCACAGCGTGGCGCATATTAGTAAGAGTGTTAAAATTGTTTATATCACAACCATCAGTGTACTCTGTGTCACCCAGTATGTCGTTCAATCTTGTACATGTGTCCGCGGAAGCTGCACACAAAATGTTGCTGGACTGGCAAACAGTTTGTACATGTTGTTGAAGGCGTCAAAGGCAATGACTTCATAGAAACGCCCTTATTCTCGTTATCTGGATGAGCACCAGCATGGCGGCATGGCGTAGGGGGTAGAGCGGCCGTGCCAGAAACCTGAGGGTTGCAGGTTCGCTTCTCACCTATTGACATCCAAATCGCTGCCGTTGTGTCCTTGGGCAGGACACTTCACCCTTGCCCCCGGTGCCGCTGACACTGGTGAATGAATGATGAATGAATGATAGGTGGTGGTCGGAGGGGCCCTAGGCGCACACTGGCAGCCACGCTTCCGTCAGTCTACCCCAGGGCAGCTGTGGCTACTGATGTAGCTTACCACCACCAGGTGTGAATGAATGATGGGTTCCCACTTCACTGTGAGCGCTTTGAGTATCTAACAATAGAAAAGCGCGATATAAATCTAATCCATTATTATTATTATATTCGCGAGAATGTTTTCGGCTCCCATTGTCTTCTTTGAAAGGGGTCAAAATAGCTATTTGAGTGATAAAGGTTGTCGATCCCTGATATACAACAACGGGTGGGTGCGGTTTCGATAAATGTGGGTTCGGGTGGATGGCGGGTGGATGACGACTTAAGTGATGCGGTTGCGGATGATATAATTGCCTACCCGCGCATCTCTAGTGTCCACGAAAGACAAGAAGGGAGTTTGTTGTGTCTTCGCTGCACTGTCCTTAGGGAGAGTCTCGAAGCCAGGGAAACAATCCAAGTTAGAATGATTTTGTATGCGGGTGAAAATAAAATTTGCTTTTCACTCTAAATTGTCTATGACTGGTCCTCAAAACTGCGGGGTAGACAGTCAACAACCGCTTCGTCATGACAGTAGGTTCCCCCAAATCCAAGATCTTGTCAATTTTGTTGAGGCGAGTTAAATAGTTCCAATTTTTAGATTTGGAAAGCAGTGCAAAAAGAGGCAACAAGAAAGTTAAGACAAGACAAAGAAGCCAAGCAGGAGAGATAAGGGAGAGGAAAGGGGAGCGTCAACCCTCGATGAGTGCCAGAGAGAAACAACTTCATTAGTATCGCGGTACTATACTAATACCGCTATACCAGGGGTAGGGAACCTATGGCTCTAGAGCCAAATGGGGCTATTTTGATTACTGCAGCTGGCTCTCAGGTTAATCTTATCTTACATTGCTTAACACAATAAATAATAAATAATTCCACTGGTAATCAGTGTTGAAAATATCGTTCAAAATGTAAAACATTCTCATGCATTTTTATCCCTCCATCCATTTCTACCGCAGTGTTTTTCAACCTTTTTTGAGCCAAGGCACATTTTTTGCGTTTAAAAAATCCGGAGGCACACCACCAGCAGAAATGTATTCAAAACGAAACTCAGTTGACAGTAAAAAGTCGTTGTCACAGTTGTTGCATACGACTTTAAAGCATAACCAAGCATGCATCTTGTCTCAAAGTAGATGTACTGTCACCACCTGTCACATCACACCCTGACTTATTTGGAGGTGTTTGCTGTTTTCCTGTGTGTAGTGTTTTAGTTATTGTCTTGTGCTCCTATTTTAGTTGCTTTTTCTCTATTTTGGGTATTTTCCTGTAGCAGTTTCATGTCTTCCTTTGAGCGCTACTTCCCGCATCTACTTTGTTTTAGCAATCAAGAATATTTCAGTCGTTTTTATCCTTCTTTGTGAGGACATTTTCAAATGTCATGTCATGTTCGGATGTACATTGTCTTTGCTCCACAGTTAGTCTTTGCTGTCGTCCAGCATTCTGTTTTTTTTTGTTTACTTTGTAGCCAGTTCATTTTTAGTTTTGTTCTGCATAGCCTTCCCTAAGCTTGAATGCCTTTTCTTAGGGGCACTCACCTTTTGTTTATTTATGTTTTAAGCATTAGACACATTTTTTTTTACCTGCACCCTGTCTTCCGCTGTTTCCGACATCTACAAAGCAATTAGCTCTAGACAGCACCGACCACTCAACAACACTACATCATTTTCAGACTGTAATTACTGGTTTGCAAAAAACAATTTTAACCCATATAGGTGAAATTAGATAATCTCCCACGGCACACCAGACTGTATCTCACGGCACAGTGGTTGAAAAAGACTGTTCTACCGCACTTGTTCAAGAAGTCAAGAATGCTAAGAAGTATTTTATTCATTATTAGTTAACTTCAGAATAAAAATGTTATTAAAAAGAATAACATACGTTGGTTTTACATAAAAATGCACACATTAAGTTGTATTCAGTGTTTAAAAAACATTATATGGCTCTCACGGAAATACATTTTAAAATATTTGGCTTCCATGGCTCTCTCAGCCAAAAAGGTTCCCGACCCCTGCACTATACCGTGCAACCCTACCTAACACACTACAACATTTTTTAAAAGTATGTTTGGTTCGTGTCGATATCAATCTCGTAATATCGTCAAAGCTCCACTATCGGCCTTGTATCGGAAGTGTGGTATCAGCACACCCCTAGTTCATTCATGCCTCTTCCTCCTCCTCCGCAGTTTTGGCGCGGGACTGCGACTCGGGCATCAACTCGGAGCTCTCCTACTCGGTGCACAGCAGCGACTTCGACATCACCCCGGGGGGCGTGGTCAGCCCCGCCCGCCGCCTGGACTACGAGCGGCCCAATCACGTCTACGAGTTCTCGGTGGTCGCCGTGGACGCGGGGACTCCGCCCCGCACGGGCTCCGCCTCCGTGCGCGTCCGAGTGGCCAACAGCAACGACGAGTCCCCCGTCTTCTCGCAGAGCGTGTAGGTCCCTCTCTCTCTCCCGTCCCTCGCCCAATTGCTCTCATTAGTCTATTTCTAATCCATCTGTCTGTTTTCACACATCATTTTTACTTTCTCCGCCACACCTTTTTTTCCCCCGTTTTTCACACCCCGGTCTTTTTGCACCTTCGCTTCCTCCCTGTGTGGATGCAAACTCCTACTCAACTTCGAACTTTTTCTTCAGTTACAAGACCTTCCTCAGCGAGGATGCCGGGCCCGACACGCTGGTGGCCATCGTCCACGCCAACGACCCCGACGGGGACGCCGTGTCGTACGCCATCACCGGCGGCAACGAGGACAGCAACTTCCTGCTGGACAACCAGAAAGGTGAGAGAGATTAGTTTTGTATACCACTAGGGTGAGCACCAGAGACACATGGGTTTTATCATCTGATTTATTTTATATTATTTATTTCCGTCTATAAGGTCAATCAATCAATCAAAGTTTATTTATATAGCCCGAAATCACAAGTGTCTCAAAGGGCTGCACAAACCACAACAACATCCTCAATTCAGAGCCCACATAAGGGCAAGGAAAAACTCACAACCCTGTGGGATGTCAATGAGAATGACTATGAGAAACCTTGGAGAGGACCGCAGATGTGGGTGACCCCCCCACCCCCTTCTTGGGGAAACTGGATGCAATGGACGTCGAGTGGGTCTGACATAATATTGTGAAAGTCCAGTCCATAGTGGATCTAACATAATAGTGAGAGTCCAGTCCATAGTGGATCTAACATAATAGTGAGAGTCCAGTCCATAGTGGATGTAACATAATATTAAGAGTCCAGTCCATAGTGGATCTAACATAATAGTGAGAGTCCAGTCCATAGTGGATCTAATAAAATAGTGTGAGAGTCCAGTCCATAGTGGATCTAACATAATAATGTGAGAGTCCACTACATAGTGGGTCTAACATAATATTGTGAAAGTCCATAGTGGATCTAACATAATAGTGAGAGTCCAAACCATAGTGGATTTAATAAAATAGTGTGAGAGTTCAGTCCATAGTGGATCTAACATAATAGTGAGAGTCCAGTCCATAGTGGATGAAACATAATAGTGAGAGTCCAGTCCATAGTGGATCTAACATAATAGTGAGAGTCCAGTCCATGGTGGATCTAGCATAATAATGTGAGAGTCCAGTCCATAGTGGATCTAACATAATATTGAGAGTCCAGTCCATAGTGGATCTAACATAATAGTGTGAGAGTCCAGTCCATAGTGGATCTAACTGTTAAGACTGGTACAGGGTAAGGAGGCCGTACAACAGCAGAAGCTCAAACTCAATGTATTTATTGAGTGCTTAATGGATACGTAGGGTGTGTATGCTACTATGTGTTTGAATGTAAAACTATGTGCAGGGATTAAAATATGTAAATACCATAGGAAGTGTTGTAGTGCGTGTTGAATAATGGCGTCCAAATCAAGAGGGAAGAGGCAAGGAAGTCCGAGGTCCAAGCAGAGTCGTGGAGCAGGAGAGAGGCGTCCAAAGTCCAGGCAGGGTGTCGGTGGATCAGGGAAGGCAATCTGGGTTCATGGGGAAGAACAGCAGCGGAGGTGCGCAGCAGAAGCTGATCCAAGGGACTGTGGGGGTATCAGGACGAGACACGAGAAAAACAAGCAAACGAGAGCGAGCGGATGGCAAGTCAGAGACGTGAGGCTTACTGTGAACAGGACTAGGTTCCGACGAAGAGTAATCAGCGGCGAGGCTCTTTATCCTGTCGTATGTAATCACTACCAGGTGTGTTGATTGAAGATTGCCGCCAGCTGTGGCGGCGTGTGGGTGTGGTCCGCACACTGGATGCGCTCACAGTGGAGCCGCTGAGTGCTCCCGCAGAAGATGGAGAAACGGACTGTGAGTGTGCCACAACACTCTGTGTTTTTGCTTATTTTTTTGTTTTTTTACATAATTTTTATTCTGGCCGTCAGAGAAAACAAATCTATTAGCCGTTTCGTTTTATAAAGTGTAGGAAAAAATAAACCGCTTATAGTACGAAATTTACGGTACTTACGTATTTAAGATGGGCAATTGTCGGATATGAGTCAACAAAGAAGTTTCCTCCATGAATGGAAAATGAAGGTAAATATTCCATAGGGGTGTACAAATATTTAATTTACATCAAAAAGGTAACCATAATTTCAAAAATGCCCACGTGAATGTGAATAGAATGTTTTTACACCCCTATGGAATATTTACCTTCATTTTCCATTCATGGTGGAAACCTCTTTTGTGTGTGTGTGTGTGTGTGTGTAAATATTTGAGTGTATGTATGTATGTATGTATGTATATATGTGTGTGTGTGTGTGTGTGTGTGTGTGTGTGTGTGTGTGTGTATATATGTATATTTATGTGTGTATATTTGTGTGTACGTATATGTGTGTGTATGTATATATATATATATAAATATATATATATGTAAATACAACTATCTATGTATGTGTGTGTATATGTATGTGTGTGTGTGTATGTATATATGCATATGTATATATATGTGTGTATGTGTTTGTGTGTGTGTGTGTGTGTGTGTGTGTGTGTGTGTGTGTGTGTGTGTGTGTGTGTGTGTGTGTGTGTGTGTGTGTGTGTGTGTGTGTGTGTGTGTGTGTGTGTGTGTGTAGGTATATATGTATAAATGTGTGTATATTTGTGTGTACGTATATATGTGTGTGTGCATTTATATATGTGTGTGTATGTATGTATATATGTATATATATATATATATATATATGTAAATACATATCTATATATGTATGTGTGTGTATATGTATATGTGTGTGTGTTCATGTATATGTGTATATATGAATGTATGTATATGTATAAATATGTATGTGTGTGTGTATATATGTTTGTGTGTGTGTGTGTATGTATACATGTATATATGTGTGTATATTTGTGTGTACGTATATATGTGTGTGTGTATTTATATATGTGTGTGCGTGTATATATATATTTATACATATATATATATACATACATATATATAGGAAATATGGTATATATATATATATATATATATATATATATATATATATATATACATATATATATATATATATATATATATATATATATACATACACCATATTTCCTTGAATTGCCGCAGGGCATATAGTATGCGCCTGCCTTGAATTACTGCCGGGTCAAACTCGCTTCGTAAAATAATTAGCGCATGCTTAGTATTGCCGCCCGGTCAAACTCGTGACGTCACGAGTGACACTTGCCCTGTAATCATTTTCAAAAAGGAGGAGGCTGATTTCAATACCAGTAACTTGAAATCGCATAACGTGAAGAAGATTAAGAGCTATTCAGTAGGATTTCAGGTCCAAGCTTTCATCACAGTCAATTTTTTTACTGCATGCCTTTGGTAAGTGCCGGAGTGAGAAGAGGTTTTAAAATAATTAGCGCATGCTTACTTTTACCGCATGCCTTTGGTAAGCGCAGGAGTGAGAAAAGGTTTTAAATTAATTAGCGCCTCGGCGGCAATTCAAGTACGGTATATATATATATGTATATATAAATAAATAAAATGATAAATGGGTTGTACTTGTATAGCGCTTTTCTACCTTCAAGGTACTCAAAGCGCTTTGACACTACTTCCACATTTACCCATTCACACACACATTCACACACTGATGGAGGGAGCTGCCATGCAAGGCGCCAACCAGCACCCATCAGGAGCAAGGGTGAAGTGTCTTGCTCAGGACACAACGGACGTGACGAGGTTGGTACTAGGTGGGATTTGAACCAGGGACCCTCGGGTTGCGCACGGCAACTCTCCCACTGCCCCACGCCGTCCCTCAATATATATATATATATATATATATATATATATATATATATATATATATATATATATATATATATATATATATATATATATATATATATATATATATATATATATATAAATTTAGTCCTATTAAAAAAAATAAAAATAAATATATATATCTATATATATATATATATATATATATATATATATATATATATATTTTTTTTTTTTAATAGGACTAAATTTTTAAAAATACTTTTTTCAGAGAAGGACCTTTTTTAACCTGTAACTTGTTTTAAAAAAAGTTATATTACAAGTTATATAAGAATCAGTTTGAAAAGAGAACCTTGTTGAATTGAGAATCGATTTTGAATCGAATCATCCGCCCTGGTATCGACTAGTTAGGTTCCCAAATATTCACAACCCTAATTCTATGATTTTGTTAAAGGTATAAAACCAGCAATGTTCGTATTTATTAAATTAATACCTTTGATTAACCTTTTTTGTTGTATTAAATAAAGTTGACCGCCCACGTTCTTGCATCCACGTGACATCCTCTCTAAGCCACGCCCACATATCCAAATATAGATTTTGTCTTTTTTTTTATTTATTTTACTGCTCTGCTTCAAGTGATTAAGCACGTCGTTACTGTCTTCTAATCAGAAATACAAATCATATTCCTTTTTCCCTGGATAGTCAGCATGTTTGTTTACTCGTTAGCAGGCATTAGCATAACAACGTGCAACATGACCCTGGTTGCCGCGGTAACCAGTGTTTGGGTACAAAGCTGGGGAGCATTAAACCAAAAACACACACACACACACAAACATGCACGAATATAAAGCATGAACACACACATAATTATTTATTGATATTCAGCTGTGGTGTTTATCTTGTGCGCGTTTGTGTGTGGGTGTGTGTGTTTATATGTGTCACCTTATCACCCAGCATGCACTCTGCTCTTTCCTGCACACACACACACGGCTTCAAAGCGATAAACGTGTGCACATAAATGGAAATAAGAGTCTTTTATTGTCACACACACACACACTCACACACGGCAGATGGCCTTTTGGCTTATTGCGATGTTGAGCTTTGTCACTTCAAAGTGTTGGAAGTATTTTCACGAAAAGCGTTCATTCCCTCGCAGCCTCCATTGTTGGAAAAGCGGCTTATATACTGCTTTGTTTGTTTGTTTGTTTGTTCGTTCATTTGTTTGTTTGTGTGTGTGCTCTTTTGCTCTGTGGTGTTGGCGTGAAAACATGGCATTTGTTTCCGGAAACACACACACAAACCATTTGCAAACGTAACCCCTCTGTAAGTTGAGGCCGGTGTCCTAGCTGCAGTTCCCTCCCCCAGCCACACGAGGCTCTCTTTATCCCTGAAGCTGAATATGGTAAGTTGTCATGACTTGGACTTGGGTGTGGATTGTTTTCCCGTGGTGCAAAGCGATTGGAGCGGACACGGCGTGAAGGTAAAGACATCTTTTAATTACACTGTAAAAAAAAGGTACGAACGAAAAGCGCTCACGGAGGAGGTACAAAACTTGGTTATGAAAACAAAACTTGCACTAAAGCAAAACTATGGTCCTAAAACAAAAACTTGCACTATGGCATGAGTAACGAAAAACTTACTTGGAACGAGAAAGGAACAGGGATCATCGGCATGGATAACAAGGTTGTGTCGAGGGTGAGTAGAAGGTGATGTCGCCAGGCTGAATGCCTGGCAACTACAGGCTTAAATAGTGCTGTGGTGCTTGAAAACAGGTGCGGGAGTTCAAATGAGTCTATCTGTGTTGGCCCTGCGATGAGGTGGCGACTTTTCCAGGGTGTACCCCGCCTTCCGCCCCATTGTAGTTGAGATAGGCAAAAGCGCCCCCCGCGACCCCAAAGGGAATAAGTGGTAGGAAATGGATGGAGTTCAAATGAATCAGGGTACGTGAGTCGTGGGGACAGGTGAACTGATTGGTTGGCATGGTGACAAAACAAACAAGAGTGCCCAATGAATCCAAAACAAAACAGAACGTGACCACAAAATATGACGGTAAATAATAAATGCGTTATACTTGTATGGCGCTTTTCTACCTTTTTAAGGAACTCATAGCGCTTTGACACTGTTTCCACATTCACCCATTCACACGCTCTTAGATGGGTAGTTCGTGAGTTCAAACCTTGGCCGAGTACGACTATAAAAATGTGAGCCATTAACTACCTGCATGGCACTCAGCATCAAGGGTTGGAATTTGGGGTTGAATAACAAAATGTCATGTTCTGTGGTCACGTTTTGTTTAGTTATGTTCTGTTGGTTTAAGACTTTTTAGTTCCTGTTTACGCTCCATTTTTTTGTCACCATGACGACCGATCTGTTCACCTGTGCTCATTTGGACTCACGCACCTGATTTGTTTAGGACTCACGCACCTGTGTTAATCATGTCACTATCATTTAGGCTTGTAGTTGCCAGGCAGTCGGCATGGCGTCATTGTTGTTATTGCTACATGCTCGGTTCTCTCTGGTTATGTATCGCTCTGCTCATTTCCTCCCAAGTAAGTTTTGTTTATTCATGTCACTTTTAGCGAGTCTTTTGTTTCATATCCATAGTTTTGCCTTTGTGGTAGTTTTTGTTTTTTAGCCAAGTTTGTTCTCCGCCTTGTGCGTGCCTTTAGTTTGCACTTTTTTTTTTATAAATGAATTAAAATTCACGCCATGTCCCGTCACCTTCCTCTGCATTCCAGGAAAACAAACCACACCATAGTCCTCGTTTTGACACAAAAAAATGATTGATGGGTCAAGTGCAGAGAATGTTTTGGTCACACCTAGTGTGTGTGTGACAATCATTGGAACGTTAACTTTAAGGCAAATTCACACACTGATGGCGGGAGCTGCCATGCACCCATCAGGAGCAAGGGTGAGGTGTCTTGCTCAAGGACACAACGGATGTGACAAGGATGGTAGAAGGTGGGGGATTGAACCAGGAACCCAGGTTGCTGGCACAGCCACTCTCCCAACTGCCTGAATTGTAGAAGTAGAATTGTTTTTTTAATTGTTTTTTTATGTGCTTCCTGCTTTATTATCTTTTCTTCCTTTAGACTGTTTTAAAAAGGAATATATATATATATACATATATATATATATTAATTTTTTATTTTATAGATTTTTTTATTTGTATTTTTTATTGAACAACAAACAGTCAAGGCACTTTCAACAACAAGGACATTTTAACAAAAGCAAATACATAGTATTACATAATCATAAATAATAACAATAACAAATATTAAAAAATTAAATTAAAAAAAGACAAAAAGGGCTACCCAAATCACTTGAAATGCTTTTAACAAAGAAGTAGCTTACAAATCTAAGTCAAATGTATGACTTTTTAAAACGCCGCTGTACGGAGTGGTACACGGACGTAGGGAGGAGTACAGAGCGCCATTAAAACTTAAAGGCTCTGCCTTTGCGTGCCAGCCCAGTCACATAATATCTACGGATTTTCACACCCACAAGTGAATGCAAGGCATACTTGGTCAACAGCCATACAGGTCACACTGAGGGTGGCGGTATAAACAACTTTAACATTGTTACAAATATGCGCCACACTCCCACACCAAACAAGAGTATGACAAAAACACATTTTGGCAGAACATCCGCACCGTAACACAACATAAACACAACAGAACAAATACCCCGAACCCCTTGCAGCCCTAACTCTTCCAGGACACTACAATATACAACCCCGCTACCACATGTCTGGAGCCTCAAAAAATAAAAGTCTTATATAAGTGTTATAACGGAGGCAACACATGATGTAAGTGTCTATGTTAGCTATGTTAGCCTACTCTCAAAATTACTTTAAAAGTCTTATACTGTATTAGTGTTATAATGAAGGCAACACATGATGTAAGTGTCTATATTAGCTATAATAGCCTACTATCAAAATAACTATGTGTCGGAGGCTGATGTAAATCTTCGTTGACAGAAATATATGTAATAAATGTATATTTATTTTACAAATGACTGGCTCAGAATGGCCAAAGGTATAGATGTGAACGTCTGTCTTCTTTCTATGGATTTATAACAATCTTTGCAAGCTGGGTAACTTTTGCTGTGGTCTGGAACAGCTTGGCACACAAACAACTATCAGAAGTGCAGCCAGTATTATGTACAGATAATGTGCCATGAGACATGCAAATATAAATTAAATACACAGAGGACATACGTAAAAAGAAGTTAAATGAGCTTAAATATACCTACAAACAAGGCATAATGATGCAATATGTACATACAGCTAGCCTAAGGAGCATGTTAGCATTGATTAGCTTGCAGTCATGCAGTGACCAAATATGCCTGATTAGTACACCGCACAAGTCAATAACATCAAAAACGCTCACTTTAGTACATTCACGAACAGTATAAAACGTTTGATGGACAAAATGAGACAAAGAAGGATTTGTACATGTAAACCAACTGCGGTGAGTTCAAGGACCGCCGAATGTAGTAGGACAATGCGGCGCTCGCCAAATCCTCTCCTCAGTGAAGCATGTTTAATATATATAGTCGTTTGTTTAGCAATTAGGAAGATTTGTGTCATGTTTGTCTTCTACAGAAAGTATATTAAAACAAAAAATATATTTTTTGTCCCCATCTTTGTCCATTTTTATACATTTTTGAAAAAGCTCCAGGGAACCACTCGGACGGAGCTAAAAAAACACTTTGGACACCCCTGTTCTAGAACATCCATGATACTCTCTGTTTTACTGAGTGTCTATTTCTTGTGTTCAGGCATCATTAAGTTACGCCGGAGTCCTCCTCCCAGACTGCGAGGGCCCCAGTATGTCCTCACCATCACAGCCACCGACGATAATGCGTCCGGCGGTCCGTACCCGCTCAGCAGCTCGGCACAGGTCATCGTAGGGATCAACGACATCAACAACAACAAGCCCGTCTTCCAGGAGGTGAGCCGGTTTGACCACTTAAAGGGGAACTGCACTCTCTTTTTTGGAATTGGGCCTATCCATTGTTTTTGCATGCCAACATGTAAAAATTGGCTCGTTCTTTATGGGTAGCAATGCAGCTAATGGGAGGAATCAATTCTACCTTTAAATCACTTTAAATATGCATTCATAAACTGTCAACAAAACGCCATTTAGGTTCCATGACCTGTACAATAACCAAGCTGTAGCAACGTTATTGTAAGAGCGATCTTTTTCTAGCGTACTAACTAGAGATGTCCCATAATATCGGACTGTTGATGTTATCGGCCGATAAATGCTTTAAAATGTGATATCGGAAATGATCGGTCTCGGTTTCAAACTGTAAAATGTATGACTGTTTGAAAACGCCGTAGAAACGGAGTGGTGCACGGACGTAGGGAGAAGTACAGAGCAGTTGCGTCTCCCAATCATACTTGCTAACCCTCCCAACTTTCCCAGGAGACTCCCGAATTTCAGTGCCCCTCCCGAAAAATCTCCTGCGGCAAAACATTCTCACGAATTTCTCCCGATTTCCGCCCAGTAAACAATATTGCGGGGCGTGCCAGCCCAATCACATAATATCTATGGCTTTTCACGCACACAAGTGAATGCGGGGCATACTTGGTCAACAGCCATTCAGGTAACACTGAGGGTGGCCGTATAAACAACTTTAACACTATTACAAATATGCGCCACACTGTGAACCCACACCAAACAAGAATGACAAAACACCTTTTCGGGACAACTTCCGCACCGTAACACAATATAAACACAACAGAACAAATACCCAGAATCCCTTGCAGCACTAGCTCTTCCGGGTCGCTACATTATACACCTTACACTGTTACAAATATGTGCCACAGTGTGAACCCACACCAAACAAGAATGACAAAACACATTTTCAGGAGAACATCCGCACCGTAACACAACATAAACACAACAGATCAAATATCCAGAACCCCTTGCAGCGCTAACTCTTCCGGGACGCTACAATATACACCTAACACTGTTACAAATATGCGTCACACTGTGAACCCACACCAAACAAGAATGACAAAACACATTTTCAGGAGAAAATCTGCACCGCAACACAACATAAACACAACAGATCAAATATCCAGAACCCCTTGCAGCCATAATTCTTCCGGGACGCTACAATATACACCTAACACTGTTACAAATATGCGCCCCACTGTGAACCCACACCAAACAAGAATGACAAAACACATTTTCAGGAGAACATTTGCACCGTAACACAACATAAACACAACAGATCAAATATCCAGAATCCCTTGCAGCCCTAACTCTTCCGGGACGCTACAATATACACCTAACACTGTTACAAATATGCGCCACACTGTGAACCCACACCAAACGAGAATGACAAACACATTTCTGGAGAACATCTGCACCGTAACACAACATAAACACAACAGATCAAATATCCAGAACCCCTTGCAGCCATAACTCTTCCGAGACGCTACAATATACACCTAACACTGTTACAAATATGCGCCACACTGTGAACCCACACCAAACAAGAATGACAAACACATTTCTGGAGAACATCCGCACCGTAACACAATATAAACACAACAGAAAAAATCCTCTACTAGCCAGTGACTGCAGATGGAAATTAGCTATTTAGCTTTAATGTGGTACAGAACATATCTGCCTTTGAGCTTAATGTTTCTGTGCATTGTCCATTCAAAATAAGACTAAACTAAACTAAACTAAAAAAAAAAGATAATGATTCTCATAATTATTGTGTACGATAGGGAACCCCCCCCCCCGAAAAAGTGTAGTTCCCCTTAAAGGTTCCGTCTCAGTTTAACGCTTCAGATATCTAATTTTGTTTATTTGTGGTCACAGTGTCAGAACTACAGTCTGAACGCCGCAGTCCTAGAGAACCAGCCCCCCGGGACTTTCGTGCTGAAGGTCCAGGCCCACGACGCCGACATGGGGGTGAACGGAGAGGTCAAATATGGCATCATGCACAGAGACGCGGTCTCCGTTGGTTTTGACATCGACGCCGACACGGGTAAGTTTTGGGGCCCGCTGGGGCGCCGCCCACCAGCCTCCCTCGCTAACGTGCCGCCGTCTGCCAGGCGTCATCACGACGACGGCGAGCTTCGATCGAGAGCGGCAGAGAGAGTTCACGCTGTCCGTGACGGCCACGGACCAAGCCGAGGAGCCGCTCATTGGCATCTGTCAGATTACCGTCCTCATCGCCGACCAGAACGACAACGACCCCAAGTTTGAGAACAGCCGCTACCAGTGTGAGTGATCGCTGATCGTTAGCATTAGCATCGACTGTTACACTTTTCGCTTTTCGTTGCGGAGAAAGCTGAATATTAAAATGTATTGCTACTCAGGCTGAACAATATGGCTTAAAACTGTATCATGATCAGTGTTGGGTTAATTACTGAAAACCAGTAACTAGTTACAGGTACTAGTTACTTTCGTTCAAAAGTAACTCAGTTACTTACACCAAAAAGTAATGCGTTACTGTGAAAAGTAACTATTCTAACGAGGCGTTTTTTTTCCATCAAGGAATTGTGAAATACAATCATGTCTTATGGAGATCAACACTGTACTGAAGCCCAGAACATTCTACACATTTCCCCAGTTTTAGTTTAGAGAAAAGGGAAGATTGGCCTGGCCCACTAGGATCCCTCTTTATGTTTGTGAACTTTATAGTCTATATCAGGGGTCATCAACGCGTTGCCCGCGAGCACCAGGTAGCCCGTAAGGACCAGATGAGTCGCCCGCTGCCCTGTTCTAAAATTAGCTCAAATAGCAGCACCTACCAGTGAGCTGACAATATTTTTTAAATTGTATTTATTTACGAGAAAACTGGTCTCGCTTTGTTCGACATTTTTAATTCTAAGAGAGACAAAATAGAATTTGAAAATCCAAGAAAATATTTTAAAGACATGGGCTTCACTTGTTTAAATAAGTTCATTTATTTTTTTACTTTGCTTCTTATAACTTTCAGAAAGACAATTTTAGAGAAAAAAATACAACCTTAAAAATGATTTTTGGATTTTTAAACACATATACCTTTTTACCTTTTAAATTCCTTCCTCTTCTTTCCTGACAATTTAAACCAATGTTCAAGTATTCTTTTATTTTTATTTTATTGTAATGAATAGTAAATACATTTTAATTTATTTCCTCATTTTAGCTTCTGTTTTTTCGATGAAGAATATTTGTGAAATATTTCTTCAAAATTATTATGATTAAAATTTAAAAAAATGATTCTGGCAAATCTAGAAAATCTTTAAAATCAAATTTAAATCTTATTTCAAAGTCTTTTGAATTTTTTTTAAAATTTTTGTTCTTGAAAATCTAGAAGAAATAATGATTTGTCTTTGTTAGAAATAATGCTTGGTCCAATGTGTTGTATATTCTAACAAAGTGCAGATTGGATTTTAACCTATTTAAAACATGTCATCAAAATTCTAAAATTAATCTTAATCAGGAAAAATTACTAATGATGTTCCATAAATTATTTTTTAAATTTTTTTCAAAAAGATTCGAATTAGCTACTTTTTCTCTTCATTTTTTTAGGTTGAATTTTGAATTTTAAAGAGTCGAAATTGAAGATAAACTATGTTTCAAAATGTAATTGTAATTTTTTTTGTGTTTTTTCTTCTTTTAAAAGGTTCAATTAAGTGTTTTTTTCATCATTTATTCTCTACAAAAAACCTTCCGTAAAAGGAAAAAAATGTACGACGGAATGACAGACAAAAATACCCATTTTTTAATATATATAGATTTATTTTTTAAAGACAAATTGAGCAAATTGGCTATTTCTGGCAATTTATTTAAGTGTGTATCAAACTGGTAGCCCTTCGCAAGAAGTAGCTCTTGGTTTCAAAAAGGTTGGTGACCCCTGCTCTATACATTTAGAGTGATGTGATAATCCAACACTCTGGAAGTCTAGAATGAAAGAGTTTATAAGAGAATTGACAGAGTGTGTGTACCTTCAGTGATGAATGATGAACAGAGACTGAGTTTTCAGTGTTTTCTTTAGCTCGCTTTCCATGTTTATGTACCCCCTGTCCACTGTGTCCAGGTACTTGGAAAATGTTTTCGTGTCGTTTGACGCCCGCTATCATGCTAATTAGCTGCCTGAAAGCGAGTGACTCCACTGTAGAAATAGCCTGCATGTCTTCTAGCACATATGCTGCAATGGCTCTATCAATGTTGTCCTGGCTAGCAGTCCCTCCGTTAAAATCCAGCCGCTGTTGCTTAGGTGGAGATGAAGTGGCATCGGAAAAAATAACGCAGTAACGCATCATTTAGTAACTGTAACTGAGTTACTGAATATAAGAAAATAACGCCTTAGACCAATAGTTACTGCCGAAAATAACAGCATTACAAAGTAACGCGTTAGTCCCAACACTGATCATGGTATAAGTGTTTTACAAAACCCCAGCCAAGCCGGCGGCGTTTCAGGATACTGTTGATAAATGGGTTTGACTTTGCATAGTAGAGTTTTAACTTGCACTTACAGATGTAGCGACCAACTGTAGTTACTGACAGTGGTTTTATTAAGTGTTCCTTAGCCCGTGTGGTGATATCCTTTACACACTGATGCCGGTTTTTGATGCAGTACCGCCTGAGGGATCAAAAGTCCATAATATCATCGCTTACGTGCAGTGATTTCTCCAGATTCTCTGAACTTTTTGATGATTTTACTGACCGTAGATGGTAAAATAGCTCGTTGAGAAATGTTGTTGTAAAACTCTTCGACAATTTGCTTACAAAGTGGTGACCCTCGCCCCATCCTTGTTTTTTGAATTACTTAGCATTTCATGGAAGCTGCTTTTATACCAAATTATGGCGCCCAACTTTCCCCAATTAGCCTGCACACCTGTGGGATGTCTTCTTCATAGAGGTCGGGTGCAATGTGAGCTGGGCGGCAGCCGAAGGCAGGGCACTTGGCGGTCCGATCCTCGGCTACAGAAGCTAGCTCTTGGGACGTGGAACGTCACCTCACTGGGGGAGAAAGAGCCAGAGCTAGTGCGCGAAGTCGAGAAGTTCCGACTGAATATAGTCGGACTCACTTCGACGCACAGCAAGGGCTCTGGAACCACTTCTCTCGAGAGGGACTGGACCCTCTTCCACTCTGGCGTTGCCGACAGTGAGAGGCAACGGGCTGGGGTGGCAATTCTGGTTGCCCCCCGGCTTAAAGCCTGCACGTTGGAGTTCAACCCAGTGGATGAAAGGGTAGCCTCCCTCCGCCTTCGGGTGGGGGGACGGGTCCTGACTGTTGTTTGTGCTTACGCACCAAACAGCAGTTCAGAGTACCCACCCTTTTTGGGTACACTCGAGGGAGTACTGGAAAGTGCTCCCCCCGGGTGATTCCCTTGTCCTACTGGGGGACTTCAACGCTCATGTTGGCAACGACAGTGAAACCTGGAGAGGCGTGATTGGGAAGAATGGACGCCCGGAACTGAACCAGAGTGGTGTTTTGTTATTGGACTTTTGTGCTCGTCACAATTTGTCCATTACAAACACCATGTTCAAACATAAGGGTGTCCATATGTGCACTTGGCACCGGGACACTCTAGGCCGCAGTTCCATGATCGACTTTGTAGTTGTGTCATCGGATTTGCGGCCTCATGTTTTGGACACCCGGGTGAAGAGAGGGGCAGAGCTTTCTACCAATCACCACCTGGTGGTGAGTTGGCTACGATGGTGGGGGAGGATACCGGACCGACCTGGCAGGCCCAAACGCATTGTGTGGGTCTGCTGGGAACGTCTGGCAGAGTCTCCTGTCAGAGAAAGTTTCAATTCCCACCTCCGGAAGAACTTCGAACATGTCACGAGGGAGGTGCTGGACATTGAGTCCGAGTGGACCATGTTCCGCACCTCTATTGTCGAGGCGGCAGATCGGAGCTGTGGCCGCAAGGTAGTTGGTGCCTGTCGGGGCGGAAATCCTAAAACCCCTTGGTGGACATCAGCGGTGAGGGATGCCGTCAAGCTGAAGAAGGAGTCCTATCGGGTCCTTTTGGCTCATAGGACTCCGGAGGCAGTGGACAGGTACCGACAGGCCAAGCGGTGTGCGGCTTCAGCGGTCGCTGAGGCAAAAACTCGGACATGGGAGGATTTCGGGGAAGCCATGGAAAACGACTTCCGGACGGCTTCGAAGCGATTCTGGACCACCATCCGCCGCCTCAGGAAGGGGAAGCAGTGCACTATCAACACCATGTATGGTGCGGATGGTGTTCTGCTGACCTCAACTGTGGATGTTGTGGATAGGTGGAAGGAATACTTCGAAGACCTCCTCAATCCCACCAACACGTCTTCCTATGAGGAAGCAGTGCCTGGAGAATCTGTGGTGGACTCTCCTATTTCTGGGGTTGAGGTCGCTGAGGTAGTTAAAAAGCTCCTCGGTGGCAAGGCCCCGGGGGTGGACGAGATCCACCCGGAGTTCCTTAAGGCTCTGGATGCTGTGGGGCTGTCTTGGTTGACAAGACTCTGCAGCATCGCGTGGACATCGGGGCGGTACCTCTGGATTGGCAGACCGGGATGGTGGTTCCTCTCTTTAAGAAGGGGGACCGGAGGGTGTGTTCCAACTATCGTGGGATCACACTCCTCAGCCTTCCTGGTAAGGTTTATTCAGGTGTACTAGAGAGGAGGCTATGCCGGATAGTCGAACCTCGGATTCAGGAGGAACAGTGTGGTTTTCGTCCTGGTCGTGGAACTGTGGACCAGCTCTATACACTCGGCAGGGTTCTTGAGGGTGCATGGGAGTTTGCCCAACCAGTCTACATGTGCTTTGTGGACTTGGAGAAGGCATTCGACCGTGTCCCTCGGGAAGTCCTGTGGGGAGTGCTCAGAGAGTATGGGGTATCGGACTGTCTTATTGTGGCGGTCCGCTCCCTGTATGATCAGTGCCAGAGCTTGGTCCGCATTGCCGGCAGTAAGTCGAACACATTTCCAGTGAGGGTTGGACTCCGCCAAGGCTGTCCTTTGTCACCGATTCTGTTCATAACTTTTATGGACAGAATTTCTAGGCGCAGTCAAGGCGTTGAGGGGTTCCGGTTTGGTGACCGCAGGATTAGGTCTCTGCTTTTTGCAGATGATGTGGTCCTGATGGCTTGATCTGACCGGGATCTTCAGCTCTCACTGGATCGGTTTGCCACGGGGAAGACCCAGGACACGTTGGGAAGACTATGTCTCCCGGCTGGCCTGGGAACGCCTCGGGATCCCCCGGGAAGAGCTAGACGAAGTGGCTGGGGAAAGGGAAGTCTGGGCTTCCCTGCTTAGGCTGCTGCCCCCGCGACCCGACCTCGGATAAGCGGAAGAAGATGGATGGATGGATGGATGGGACAAGTGTTTGATGAGCATTCCTCAACTTTATCAGTATTTATTGCCACCTTTACCAACTTCTTTGTCACGTGTTGCGGCCATCAAATTCTAAAGTTAATGATTATTTGCAAAAAAAAAAAAATGTTTATCAGTTTGAACATCAAATATGTTGTCTTTGTAGCATATTCAACTGAATATGGGTTGAAAAAGATTTGCAAATCATTGTATTCCGTTTATATTTACATCCAACACAATTTCCCAACTCGTATGGAAACAGGGTTTGGTTTGTCACTAAAAACAAGTGCACTTTTTTTGCTCAATATGTTGAAAAATATTCTTAAATTAAGTAAATGCTAGTGCCATTATTTTGACATAATGATTTTGTTTTTCATACTTGAAGTAAGACATTATTTCTTTTAAAAAGTAGTTTCATACTTGTGAGTGTTGATGACACAGCTTTGCATCAGTTGATATTCGAGTTTCCAGCATGTTTCACTCAATATAGGTCATAACATCTCAACAATAAGCTGTAATCATTTAGGACCAAAACCCTTAAAACAAGTAAAACACTAACATCAAATCTGCTTAAGGAGAATAATTAGCTTATCAGACAGAAAATAAGAAAATATCACCCTTATTTGAGATATTTCATCTTACTTAGATTTCAGTTTTTGCAGTGTACCAGGACCGCCAGGGAAAACAATCCAAATTAGAATGTTTGCAAAAGCATATTTGAGCATTTCACTGTAATTGTTTATTTCTGGTCCTGAAATGAATCATACCTCGTCTTGCCGAGCAGGCGGCTTCTCCAAAATGTTATCTAGTTTGCGATTCAGTCCAAAATCACAATTATTTGTGGCAGGAAAGAGATGATTAGGGATATGGAACAGCCCTACACAAACCAAGTCCGCAGTCTACATAGTAGGCGCGGATAGGCAATTATATCATCCGCATCCGCATCACCAAAGCCGTCATCCACCCGCCGTCCACCCGAACCAACATTTTATCAGGACCGTAGCCGCCCGCCAACCGCCCGCTGATATACATCAGAGGTTAACCGCCTATACCACTCACAGATCTATTTAAATCTGTTTCACAGAGTAATGAAGACAATTGGAGCCGCCAATGTTCCCGCGACCATCCAATTGCGTTCATCCTGATTACAAGAATGTGGACGTGCTGCGGAGCCATTGCCTTAGACACCTTCAACAACATGTACGAATTGATTGTTGGTCCGGCAACATGTTGTGTGCAGCTTCCGCAATCACACGATTTAAGACTGAAAGGCATACTGTGTGATACAGAGTACACTGATGGTTGTGATATAAACAACTTTAACACTTACTAATATGCGCCACGCTGTGAAGCCACACCAAACAAGAATGACACACACATTTCGGGAGAACATCCTCACAGTAACACAACATAAACACAACACAACAAATACCCATCATCCTTTGTGTCCGTGACAATTCCTGAATATATTTTACACCCCCGCGCCCCCAACCCCGCCCACCTTACCGACGCACGGGGTTTGCTGCTAGCGGGGTGTATGAAATAGTCAGGAATTGTCTTGAATACAAAGGATTATGGGTATTTGTTGTGTTGCGTTTATGTTGTGTTACTGTGAGGATGTTCTCCCGAAATGTGTTTGTCGTTCTTAATTGGTGTGGCTTCACAGCGTGGCGCATATTACTAAGAGTGTTAAAATTGTTTATATCACAACCATTAGTGTACTCTGAGTCACCCAGTATGCCTTGCAGTTGTGTGCGTGTTGCCGCGAAAGCCACACACAACATGATGCTGGACTGACAAGCAGATCGTACATGTTGTAGTAGGCGACAAAGCCAATGGCTTCGTAGCACGCCCTAATATTTAATATCTGTGTGACTACGGGCAGTCATTCAGGAAAATAATAGCGTCTCTTATTGTCTTCTTCGCTTTATGACACCGGCCTTAAGGGGAACATTATCACCAAACCTATGCAAGCGTCAATATATACCTTGATGTTGCAGAAAAAAGACCATGTATTTTTTTAATCGATTTCCGAACTCTAAATGGGTGAATTTTGGCAAATTAAACGCCTTTCTGTTTATCGGTCTTTTAGCGATGACGTCAGAACGTGACGTCACCGAGGTAACACACCCGCCATTTTCATTTTCACATTACAAACACCGGGTCTCAGCTCTGTTATTTTCCATTTTTTCTACTATTTTTTGGAACCTTGGAGACATCATGCCTCGTCGGTGTGTTGTCGGAGGGTGTAACAACACTAACAGGGAGGGATTCAAGTTGCACCACTGGCAAGAAATCTGCCGCCAGACCCCCATTGAATGTACCAGAGTGTCTTCACATTTTACCGGCGATGCTAAGACAGACATGGCACAGAGATGTATGGATAACCTGCAGATGCATTTGCAACGATTAAGTCAACGAAATCACAATCAGACATATTTGGTCGCAGCATGACTGCCAGCTAATCGATGCTAACATGCTACGCTAATCGATGCTAAAATGCTATTTACGCTAGCTGTATGTACATTTGAAACTAGATACCCACATTTAATGCGAAACAAACACTTACCAATCGACGGATTTAAGTTGCTCCAGTGTCACAAGATGCGAAAGTCCTGATCGTTTGGTCCGCACATTTTACCGGCGATGCTAATAAGGCAGCCATGCTATGGGCCACTTCATTAGGTACACCCACGCTATGGCCGAATAGCGTCAATAGCTATTCGCTCAATAGCTTCAATTTCTTCTTCAATTTCGTTTTCGCTATCTGCCTCCATACTCCGACCATCTGTTTCAATATATGCGTAATCTGTTGAATCGCTTAAGCCGCTGAAATCCGAGTCTGAATCCCAGCTAATGTCGCTATATCTTGCTGTGGTAACCGCCATGTTGTTTGTATTGGCAGCACTGTATGACTTCACAGGGAAATGGATAGTGGTTTTGAAGATAGCGAAAATAATGCATTTTAAAGCTTTATTTAGGGATATTCCGGGACCGGTAAAATTTTTTTTAAAAATTCAAAAAATAAAACAAGCCACTGGGATTTGATTTCTATTGTTTTTAACCCTTTTGAAATTGTGATAATGTTCCCCTTTAAATGGCACTTTGAATGGTAAAGGATACCGATCACAGAACCATGCATATCAAATATTTCTGGATGGTTCAACCGCCACCCGCCCGAATCTTATTAAAATGTATTTTTTTGTCATGTCAACCGCCCGACCCGCGGTTTATCCGCAAATGAGACCGCAAACCGCGCATAGTATTGAAGTATACTAAAAGACACGGCCACAGTCTTTATTTGCGCTAACTGGTACCAGTGAGCCGCGTCTCCATGCTCTTACTAGCGCAGCTGTTGCTAAGACTCATTAATATTCATCACTCACACCCGGGAATGTTCTCAGCCGTCGCTCAGCGTGTCCTCCCTCAGATTTGTTTTGTGTGACACAGGACGGCGACGCACCCGACTTTACACTCCAGTTTCCTCCTTCCTCCCGTCGCCCGTCGCGTTCCACTTTGCCGCCGCCAAAAGCCTGTGTCGGGATCAGGTGAAGTTTGTCAGTCGGCTGCCGGCCGTCACGCCGCATCCTCGTCATCTGAAGGCTGATGAAATGTTTGCCGGCGGCTCCCACGAGTGCGTGTTTGTTTGCGATGTGTGCAAATATGTGTTTTGATAAGCGTGGCGTCACAAGTCGTCCTCGTCAGATTAGGAGAGTGCCTCGTTAACTATTTAACAGCCAGATTGAAATCTTTCCGGGACATGAATTCATTTAGTCTTCTTCCAGCATTCATCACAATACATCAGGGGTCAGCAACATTTTTGAAACCAAGAGCTACTTCTTGGGTACTGATTAATGCGAAGGGCTACCAGTTTGATACACACTTAAATAAATGGCCAGAAATAGCCAATTTGCTCAATTTACCTTTAATAAATATATATATATATATATATATATATATATATATATATATATATATATATATATATATATATATATATATATATATATATATGTATGTATCTATGTGTATATATATATGTATGTATCTATGTGTATATATATATATATATATATATATATATGTATATATATATATATATATATATGTATATATATATATAATATATATAAATGGGTATTTCTGTCTGTCATTCCGTCGTACATTTTTTTTCCTTTTACGAAAGGTTTTTTGTAGAGAATAAATGATGAAAAAAACACTTAATTGAACGGTTTAAAAGAGGAGAAAACAGGAAAAAATTACAATTTATATTTGAAACATAGTTTATCTTCAATTTCGACACTTGAAAATCCAAAATTCAACCGCAAAAAAAGAAGAGAAAATGTAGCTAATTCGAATCTTTTTGAAAAAATAAAAAAAAATAATTTACGGAACATGATTAGTAATTTTTCCTGATTAAGATTAATTTTAGAATTTTGATGACATGTTTTAAATAGGTTAAAATCCAATCTGCACTTTGTTAGAATATATAAAAAATTGGACCAAGCTATAAGACAAATCATTATTTCTTCTAAATTTTCCAGAACAAAAATTTTAAAAGAAATTCAAAAGACTTTGAAATAAGATTTAAATTTGATTCTAAAGATTTTCTAGATTTGCCAGAATATTTTTTTTTTATTTCAATCATAATAAGTTTGAAGAAATATTTCACAAATATTCTTTGTCGAAAAAACAGAAGCTAAAATGAAGAATTAAATAGAAATGTATTTATTATTCGTTACAATAAAAAAAATTAATTGACTTGAACATAGATTTAAATTGTCAGGAAAGAAGAGGAAGGATTTTAAAAGGTAAAAAGGTATATGTGTTTAAAAATTCTAAAATAATTTTTAAGGTTGTATTTTTTCTCTAAAATTGTCTTTCTGAAAGTTATAAGAAGCAAAGTAAAAAAATAAATGAATTTATTTAAACAAGTGAAGACCCATCCATCCATCCATCCATTTCTACCGCTTCTTCCCTTTCGGGGTCGCGGGGGGCGCTGGCGCCTATCCCAGCTACAATCGGGCGGAAGGCGGGGTACACCCTGGACAAGTCGCCACCTCATCGCAGGGCCAAGTGAAGACCAAGTCTTTAAAATATTTTCTTGGATTTTCAAATTCTATTTGAGTTTTGTCTCTCTTAGAATTAAAAATGTCGAGCAAAGCAAGACCAGCTTGCTAGTAAATAAATAACACGTTGGTGACCCCTGCCATACGTTAACACCCTTATTATGGATGACACAATCAAATATTTCCATTATATCTGTAGTAGGGTTGTACGGTATACCGGTATTAGTATAGTATCACGATACTAGTGAAGTGAATTATATTTATTAGAGATGTCCGATAATGGCCTTTTTGCCGATTCCGATATCAACCGATACCGATACATACTCGTGGAATTAACAAATTATCATGCCTAATTTTTTTGTGATGCCCCACTGGATGCATTAAAAAATGTAACAAGGTTTTTCCAAAATAAATCAACTCAAGTTATGGAAAAAAGTGCCAACATGGCACTGCCATATTTATTATTGAAGTCACAAAGTGCATACCTTTTTTTTTAACATGCCTCAAAACAGCAGCTTGGAATTTGGCACATGCTCTCCCTGAGATAATCCTGATACCCACTACAACTATGGGAAATACTATACTTTGACTTTCACAAAGTGCATTATTTATTTTTTTTAAACATGCCTCAAAACAGCTACAGAAACAATGAAGGCACACAGCTTCTGTCCAGCATATACTAGAATATTAAAGTAAACAATAACATAGTCCTCCTTTAGTGCAAGGCTGCCTGGTATACTGTAAAACAGGAAATTATAAACTGGGCTCAATCTGCCCGGCTCTAACGTAATTGTATGAGTAACAAAATGTTCTGCAAGCTGGTTGTGACTGCTTGAAGTGGCCTAGCAGTCAACCAGAGCTTCTTAAATTCTGTGTTGAGCCAAGGCACCTCCGTTCACTGCAAGCTGCAAAGTGTGCGCCATGCAGGTCTGACTACCCACACCAAACTCCACCGTAGCTTTTGCCATACTGCGTGCGTTGTCCCTGACCACAACGTGGGCTTTCACCCTGGGGTGGTTTTTGTTGTATTTTTTGTTTTTTCTTGGCGGAGTCTTTAAGTGACAACTGTGTGGTACTACTTGTTTTCGCTGTTTGCTTTTCATCCATCTTCCGCTTGTATTCATCATGTATCTCCTTATGATTCTTGAAGAGGTGGGAGATCAAATTGCTCGTAATAAAGGAAGACGTCTTGGTTCCTCCTTGCATAACCAACTTTTTGCAGTCATTGCAAATTGCCAGTTTTTTATCCGTCAGACACGCTTTAAAATAACCCCAAACCAAAGACATGGTGTCATTAGTCAGTCACTGAGAGAGCTGGCTTGTTAGCCACGGCTACAGCACCGGCAACAACACACTCTTGTTGTTGTTGTGTTTCGCTCACGGCGGTTTGATGAGGTCATCAAGCGTCGCCAGTAAACTTCTCATGCTGCAGTCGTCAACTCCTGTGTTGCGTGTGGGAGAGGAGAGAGGGGAGGGGCTGTTGACTGGGTTTATATCCGTGTTTTACCCTACAACAGCATTTTAAAAAGTAATTAATTTTTCTTTTTGAAACCGATATCCATAAATTCCGATATTACATTTTAAATCATATCGGCCTGCCGATATTATCGGACATCTCTGATATTTATATAGCGCTTTTCTCTAGTGACTCAAAGCACTTTACATGGTGAAACCCAATATCTAAGTTACATTTAAACCAGCGTGGGTGGCACTGGGAGCAGGCGGGTAAAGTGTCTTGCCCGAGGACACAACGGCAGTGACTTGGATGGCAAAAGCGGGAATCGAACCTGGAACCCTCAAGTTGTGGCACGGCCACTCTACTAACCGAGCTATACCGTGATGAATAATATTTGGTACTACACCGCCTCTAAAAAGTTCTGGTCAACCATAACATTTTTTTACTGAATGAGACACCCAGAATGTACATGAAAATAAAGAATGTGGGTTTTACAATATTAACTATGAATGATAAAACACTGAATATTGACAACATATTTTACAATCAACCGAAACGCAACCAAAATGCAACAAACAGTGAGAAAAAACCCCACCTACAATCTGAGATATCTCATAGTGACCATAGTAAGTTATTAGATGACCATAGTAACTAATGAGATGACCATAGTAACAAATTAGATTACCATAGTATCTAATTAGATGACCATAGAAACTAATTAGATTACCATAGTAACTAATTAGATGACCATAGTAACTAATGAGATGACCATAGTAACTAATGAGATGACCAGAGTAACTAGTATATCATGCAGATTCCAAGCATTGAAAGACTTAGTATAGTTGAAGACTTACAGTCATTAAAAAACATCATAATGGCAGCTACACTTTCCATCTTAAAGATCTAAAACAATTATTTGTGAATTTCCGGCGGGCCAGATTGAAAAGCTCAACGGGGCGCATGTGGCCCCCGGGCCTTAATTTGCCCAGTTCTGGTTTAGGCGCTTGCCGCCTTAACAACAAACCCTGGTATAGCAACGGCCTTTAAGCATACTAAACTTGTGTGATAATGTACATTATCATTACAAACCCTGTTTCCTTATGAGTTGGGAAATTGTGTTAGATGTAAATATAAACGGAATACAATGATTTGCAAATCCTTTTCAACCCATATTCAGTTGAATGCACAACATAGACAAGATATTTGATGTTCAAACTCATAAACTTTATTTTTTTTTTGCAAATAATAATTAACTTAGCTGAAACACGTACCAAAGTAGTTGGGAAAGGGCATGTTCACCACTGTGTTACATCACCTTTTCTTTTGACAACACTCAATAAACGTTTTGGAACTGAAGAAACTAATTGTCGAAGCTTTGAAAGTGGAATTCTTTCCCATTCTTTTTTTACGTAGAGCTTCAGTCGTTCAACAGTCCGGGGTCTCCGTTGTCGTATTTTACACTTCACACATTTTCGATGGGAGACAGGTCTGGACTGCAGGCGGGCCAGGAAAGTACCCGCATTTTTTTTTTTTACGAAGCCAAGCTGTTGTAACACGTGCTGAATGTGGCTTGGCATTGTTTTGCTGGAATAAGCAGGGGCGTCCATGATGGCACCATATGTTGTTCCAAAACCTGTATGTACCTTTCAGCATTAATGGTGCCTTCACAGATGTGTAAGTTACCCATGCCTTGGGCACTAATACACCCCCATACCATCACAGATGCTGGCTTTTGAACTTTGCGCCGATAACAGTCTAGAGCAGTGGTGCTCAAATGGGGGTACGCGTACCCCTGGGGGTGCTTGAAGGTGAGATTTTTTAAAGATATTCTAAAAATAGCAAGAATTCAAAAATCCTTTATAAATATATTTATTGAATAATACTTCCAAAAAATATGAATGTAAGTTCATAAACTGTGAAAAGAAATGCAACAATGCAATATTCAGTGTTGACAGTTGTAAGCACAATACCAATGGCGCGCAATTAAATGATCTAATCTTTTAATGTCAAATCAAATCAAATACAATTTTTATTGGATTCCTCACTATACAGTGTACATCCACGACTAAACTACTGACTAAACTACTACCAAGTGTGGATTCAGGCCGGGTGGCCTATTTCAAGTTCCAGGTAACCCTACATTATTATTTTTTCTAAATAGTAAATCAACTTGTGGTAGTAGTGTTACGATCCGTTACTCGGATCTTCACATGTTGTTGTTTATTTTTCCATCTGTGTTTTCATTCTCCGTTCTGACCCGTTTACTTCCGGTTTTGTTCGTTCCCATGGTCACTTATTATTTCCACCTGCTAGTCTCGGTTCTCGCACACCTTTTCTTGTAATCGCCAGCCTCTTCTGTTTATTCTTTCTGGGACTCTAGTTTGCTCTCCCGCAACTATACGTCTGTTTTGATCGCTTGCTTTCACACAATTCCTACTATTTTGGCGAGCTCTCACGCTACGCGCCTCATTATTAGCTCACATGCTAAATGTTTTATTTACTCCTTTTTGTGTGCCAAAGTGCCAGTTTAATTTCCTATTTTGTATCTCCTAGTTCTCATACTAGCGTCTTTGGTTTGCCTTTTGTTAGCTCCAGTGTTTTTGTTATAGCTCTCCTTCTGTTTATTTAGAATAAATTGGTTATATCTTACCTTTGTTGTGTTCTTCGTTTTGACGCATCCTCGAGGGAATCAAACCCGGCATCACAATGTTGAACAGGCGTAACAAGTAGTTTAGTCAGTAGTTCTGTCGTAGATATACACTGTATAGTGATGAATCCAATAAACATTTGATTTGATTTGACATTAAATTTGCAAAATGCGTGCCATTTGTATTGTGCTTACATCAAAGCTATGCCAAGGGGTACGTGAGATTTTTTAAAAATATTCTAAAAATAGCAACAATTCAAAAATCCTTTATAAATATATTTATAAAGGATTTTTTTTTCTATGGATGATAAAACCCTGAATATTGAGAACATATGAACATCACACCCCCTCTCAATCGACAGACGCGAACGTTAATATGCAATAGGTTAGCTTGTGTCAAAAGTAGACAAGTGTGTGGACAAAATGAGACGTTAAGCACCGGGCTACGTGAAAATAAGGCTGAGCTACAAGAGGAGGTAATCTTGTCTATTTTAGGCGTTTGTCTCAAAGCAATTGTCCATTAAATGCAGGCCTGGGCAATTATATTGACTCGGGGGGGCCAAATTTAGAGAAGAAAAATGTGTCTGGGGGGGCCGGTATATTTATTTTTAGGAAAACTAATACAAAACCTCACAATAAAGTCTGATTTAATGCTAAAAATGTTATGTTATCCTTTATAAATATATTTATTGAATAATACTTCAACAAAATATGAATGTACGTTCATAAACTATGAAAAGAAATGCAGAAAGAAATGTTGACAGTTAGATTTTTTGTGGACATGTTCCATAAATATTGATATTAAAGATTTTTTTTTTGTGAAGAAATGTTTAGAATTAAGTTCATGAATCCAGATGAATCTTTATTATAATCCCCAAAGAGGGCACTTTAAGTTGATGATTACTTCTATGTGCAGAAATCTTTATTTATAATTGAATCAGTTGTTTATTTTATATCTTTTTTTCCCAAATAGTTCAAGAAAGACCACTACAAATGAGCAATAATTTGCACTGTTATACAATTTAATAAATCAGAAACTGATGACATAGTGCTGTATTTTACTTCTTTATCTCTTTTTTTCAACCAAAAATGCTGTGCTCTGATTAGGGGGTACTTGAGTAAAAAAATTTCCACAGGGGGTACATCACTGAAAAAAGGTTGAGAACCACTGGTCTAGATGGTTCGTTTCCCCTTGGGTCTGGATGACACGATGGCAAATATTTCCACAAACAATTCGGTTTTGGGGTTTGTATTTTACAACACTGTACGCATTAAAAAAAATAATTTTATGGTGCATGTAGTCAGTAATCAAACAAGCGGTCCAGGAGCAAAGTTCCAGACATGCAGGGCGCCTTCACTAGTCGTAAAAAAGGAGAGGTGTGGAAGCGTGCGAAACATCCTGCAGGAAAACACCAAAGTTTTAGACCAGGGGTGTCAAACTCAAATACAGAGTGGGCCAAAATTTAAAACTAAACGAAGCCGCGGGCCGAGGTTGAACAAATTAATCCTTTAATAGGGACCCAAACAAGTTTTGCATTGAATATTGACCAAGCAAGGCTTATATAACTTTATAGTGACATGCAAAATCGAGTTTCAAATAATAATAATTAAAAAATATCAATGGCATATCAAATAAAATAAAAATACAAATTGAATGCCTCTTTTCGGCGGCGGGTTTGAGTTGGGGCGGGGTTTGGTGGTAGCGGGGGTGTATATTGTAGCGTCCCGGAAGAGTTAGTGAGGCAAGGGGTTCTGGGTGTTTCTTCGGTTGTGTTTATGTTGTGTTACGGTGCGGATGTTCTCCCGAAATGTGTTTGTCATTCTTGTTTGCTGTGGGTTCACTGTGTGGCGTATATTTGTAACAGTGTTAAAGTTGTTTATACGGCCACCCTCAGTGGGACCTGTATGGCTGTTGACCAAGTATGCGTTGCATACACTTGTGTGTGTGTATGAGTTGCATGTATTATGTGAGCGGGCCGGCACGCTGTTTGTATGGAGGACAAAGCGGACGTGGCGACATGTAGAGAACGCCAAGGGCAGTGCTTTTACGGCCCGCCCCCGATATTATTGTCCAGGTGGAAATCGGGAGGAATTCGGGAGGGGCACTGAACTTCGGGAGTCTCCCGGGAAAATCGGGAGGGTTGACGAGTATTAGTGGTGAATGCGGTGTTACAGCGGCGGGACAGCTCTAACGTTAATTTGATATTGTCTCAAGGGCCAAATGAATTTACACGAGAGTTTGACACCGAGGTTTTAGACCATGGGTGTCGAACTCTGGCCCGCCGTGTAATTTAATTTGGCCCTTGAGGCAATATCAATTTAGCATTAGAGCTGGCCCGCCGGTGTTATACAGCATCGGTGCCGCTGTAACACCGCATTCACCGCTACTACTCATACTTGCCAACCCTCCTAATTTTCCCGGTAGACTCCCGAAGTTCAGTGCCCCTCCCGAAAATCTCCCGGGGCAACCATTCTCCCGGATTTATACCGATTTCCACTTGGATAACTATATTGGAGGCGTGCATTTAAGGCACTGCTTTTAGCGTTATCTACACCTGTCGTCACGTCCGCTTTTCCTCCATACTAACAGCGTGTCACATAATAATTGTGGCTTTTACACACACGCACAAGGCATACTTGGTCAACAGCCATACAGGTCCCACTGAGGGTGGCCGTATAAACAACTTTAACACTGTTACAAATGTGCGCCACACTGTGAACCCACACCAAACAAGAATGACAAACACATTTCGGGTGAACATCCGCACCGTAACACAACAGAACAAATACCGCGAACCCCTTGCAGCACTAACGCTTCCGGGAAACTTCCAGCAAACTGGCTAATAATTAAAGCTTTATTCATGCATTTTCTCTTGCTACTTGGTTCATTCAATATTATTTTATTTTCAAATTAAATATTCGCCTGTGGAAAAAATTTGATATTTACCTCAGAAGATTGCAAATAGAAAACAAGGCATACAATTTTTATAAAAATTGCGCCCCCCGCGACCCCAAAAGGGAATAAGCGGTAGAAAATGGATGGATGGATGTATTTGATATGCCATTGATATTTTTTTTATTATTATTATTATTATTTGAAACTGGATTTTGCATGTCACTAAAGTTATACAAGCCTTGCTTGTTCAATATTTAATGCAAAACTTGTTTGGGTCCCCATTAAAAGGTTCATTTGTTCCGTTGAAAATTTTGGACCACTCTGTATTTCAGTTTGACACCCCTGTTTTAGACACTCCAAAAGTTTTTCCCTCGCCATCTTTGTAGAAGTGCATGATGGGAGTTTTAGGCTGCCTCAGCAGAACCTGACATGAGTTGTAAAAAAAAAAAACATTACCTCCGACATGATGCCTGAAACGCAGCATCAGGAAGCCGAACATCCTCCCTTCCTCTCCGCTCGTCTCCGATGCGTGTTTTTTTTTTTTTTTTTTTTCTTGCCTGATCAGCACTGACACGCGGCCCAGTCAGCAGGAACGGGGTTTGTTTTCCATAAAAAGTGAAAATGGCATCTGTTGACTTTGCAGAGCGAGACAAGGGAAGCGGCAAAAGTGAGGTGACACAATGCTGCGCCGGGGGCGTTATTAACATATCTGCTGAGAGCACCACAACGCCACGTCAAAATGTTTCAACGCCGCCGCCGTTTTGCGGTCCAGTCCCTGGTAAATGTCATGTCGTGTCATCCTTGTCTCGCAGACTTCCTGCGAGAGGACACCCCGGTGGGGACCAGTTTCCTGCGAGCGGCGGCGCACGACGACGACCAGGGCAGCAACGCCGCCATCGTCTACTCGCTGTCCACGCAGACGCCCTCGTACCTGCACATCAACCCCAGCACGGGATGGATCTACGTCAACCAGCCCATCTCACAGGTGACGACCCTCCGCCGCTAAGTCCGAGGAACACCAGCTGCCAGAGTGATTAGTCAGCATTTCTGGTGGGGATCTGAAGTAAATAGTGAATACAGGCCTGGGCAATTATTTTGACTCAGGGGCCAAATTTTGAAAAAAAAAGGTGCCTGGGGGCCGGTATATCTATTTTTAGGAAAACTAATACAAAACCTCACAATAAAGTCTGATTGTAAGCTAAAAATGTTATGCCAGACCGCCTTAAAAACAGAATGGATTTTTTTTCTATGAACGATAAAACCCTGAATATTGAGAACATATGAACATTACACCCCCTCTCAATCGACAGACGCTAACGTTAATATGCTCTAGGTTAGCTTGTGTCAAAAGTACACAAGTGTGTGGACAAAATGAGACATTAAGCACCGGGCTACGTGAAAGTAAGGCTGAGCTACAAGATGAGGTAATCGTGTCTATTTCAGGCGTTTGTCTCAAAGCAATGGTCCATTAAAAGGGTATGTGCCCATTAATTGGGCCCATTTGTTTATTTATTTGTGAATAGCGTCACCATGGTAACACAAAATGATGCCATCTCACAGGTGACGACCCTCCGCCGTGATTAGTCAGCATTTCTAGGGGGGATCTGAAATAAATGGTAAATGCAGGCCTGGGTAATTATTTTGACTCGGGGGGCCAAATTTAGAGAAAATAAATGTGTCTGGGGGGGGGCCGGTGTATCTATTTTTTAATAGAATAATACAAAACCTCACAATAAAGTATGATTGAAACCTAAAAATGTTATGACAGACCGCCTTAAAAACAGAATGGATTTTTTGTATGCCAGACTGCCTTAATAACGGAATACATGTTTTTTCTACGAACGATAAAACCCTGAATATTGAGACAATATAAACATCATACCCCCTTTAATCGACATAAACTAACGTTAACATGCTATAGGTTAGCTTTTGTCAAAAGTAGACAAGTGTGTGGACAAAATGAGACGTTAAGCACCGGGCTACGTGAAAATAAGGCTGAGCTACAAGAGGAGGTAATCTTGTCTTTTTTATGCGTTTGTCTCCAAGCAATCGTCCATTAAAAGCAGGCCTTGGCAATTATTTTGACTCAGGGGGGCCAAATTTAGAGGAAAAAAATGTGTCTGGGGGAGCCGGTATATCTTTTTTTAGGAAAACTAATACAAAACCTCACAATAAAGTCTGATTGAATGCTAAAAATGTTATGAAAAACCGCCTCAAAAACAGAATGGATTTTTTTTCTATGAATCATAAAACCCTGAATATTGAGAACATATGAACGTCACACCCTCTTTAATCGACATAAGCTAATGTTAGCATGCTATAGGTTAGCTTGTGTCGAAAGTAGACAATTGTGCGAACAAAATGAGACGTTAAGTACCGGGCTACGTGAAAGTAAGGCTGAGCTACAAGAGGAGCTAATCTTGTCTTTTTAGGTGTTTGTCTCCAAGCAATTGTCCATTAAAAGCAGGCCTCTGCAATGATTTTGACCCGGGGGGGCCAAATTTAGAGAAAAAAATGTGTCTGGGGGGGCCGGTTTATCTATTTTTAGGAAAACTAATACAAAACCTCACAATAAAGTCTGATTGAATGCTAGAAATGTTATGACAGACCGCCTTAAAAACAGAATGGATTTTATTTCTATGAACGATAAAACCCTGAATATTGAGAACATATGAACATCATACCCCCTTTAATCGACATAAGCTAACGTTAGCATGCTATAGGTTAGCTTGTGTGAAAAGTAGACAAGTGTGTGGACAAAATGAGAAGTTAAGCACCGGGTTACGTAAAAATAAGGCTGAGCTACAAGAGGAGCTAATCTTGTCTATTTTAGGCGTTTGTCTCCAAGCAATCGTCCATTAAATGCAGGCCTGGACAATTATTTTGACTCCGGGGGGCCAAATTTTGAGAAAAAAAATGTGTCTGGGGGGGGGGCCGGTATATCAATTTTTAGGAAAACTAATACAAAACCTCACAATAAAGTCTGATTGTAAGCTAAAAATGTTATGCCAGACCGCCTTAAAAACAGAATGGATATTTTTTCTATGGACGATAAAACCCTGAATATTGAGAACATATGAACATTACACTCCCTCTCAATCGACAGACGCTAACGTTAATATGCTATAGGTTAGCTTGTGTCAAAAGTAGACAGGTGTGTGGACAAAATGAGACGTTAAGCACCGGGCTACGTAAAAGTAAGGCTGAGCTACAAGAGGAGGTAATCTTCAATCGTCCATTAAAAGGGTATGTACCCATTAAAGAGGCCCATTAATTTATTTATTTGTGAATAGCGTCACCATGGTAACACGAAAGGATGTCAACTTAAAGTACCGCCGTAGGCGCAAGTGAGACATTTCCAACGGTATATCATATGTGGGGGTTCGTTGGCCGATATATCTCGTATCAATCGTAAGAGAAACGAGTGGAACTATAATAATACAAGTTGATATATAAGCAATAATAATATGGGCTGCTTGCATTTCAGCAGGCCCATAATTATAAAATGACATATGCATGATGGGGAAAAAAATGCTAAAAAAAAAAAAATATTCTCCACATTTAACCATGTTTGACTTGTTTTCGCTGCTTGATATTTTTGAAGGATCGCAAAATTTTAGTGAAGACGTCACGGAAGTAAACAAGGTCGGAGTCTAACTTTCACATACTCTTAATATACAATTAAATCAATTATTAATTATATATCCATCCATCCATCCATCCATTTTCTACCGCTTATTCCCTTTTGGGGTCGCGGGGGGCGCTGGCGCCTATCTCAGCTACAATCGGGCGGAAGGCGGGGTACACCCTGGACAAGTCGCCACCTCATCGCAGGGCCAACACAGATAGACAGACAACATTCACACTCACATTCACACACTAGGGCCAATTTAGTGTTGCCAATCAACCTATCCCCAGGTGCATGTCTTTGGAGGTGGGAGGAAGCCGGAGTACCCGGAGGGAACCCACGCATTCACGGGGAGAACATGCAAACTCCACACAGAAAGATCCCGAGCCTGGATTTGAACCCAGGACTGCAGGACCTTCGTATTGTGAGGCAGACGCACTAACCCCTCTCCCACCGTGAAGCCCTAATTATATATCCATTTTATTGAAATAACATGTACACTTAGATAGAGCAGCATGTGGCTCTTTAGCACCGCCCTAGTGGCTCCCTGGAGCTTTTTCAAAAATCGAAAAAGATGGGAGAAAAATATATTTGTTGTTTTAGTAATGTTTCAGTAGGAGGACAAACACGACACAAACCTTCCTAATTTTTAAAAAGCCCACCGTTTAATGTTTGTGTTGTATTCTTCAATGATGACAGTATTTGTTTTGTCCTACTAATTTTGACGGCCCTTGAAGTTGGTTTACACATCCGACTATTGCCGTCGCTGCCACAGAAAGTCGTGTTTTATGCCACGCCTTCTTTGTCTCATTTTGTCCACCAAACGTTTTATGCTGTGCGTGAATGCACAAAGGTGAGCTTTGTTGATGTTTTTGACTTGACTGCTAATAATCGATGCTAACATGCTATTTAGGCTAGCTGTGTGTACATATTGCATCATTATGCCTCGGTTGTAGGTATATTTGAGCTCATTTGATTTCCTTTACTTATGTCTTATGTGTGTTTGATGTATTTTTGCATGCCTCATGACACATTATCTGTATGTCATTGTGGACGTTGCTTCCTCGCAGTCCCAGCGTGCAGGTTTTAACAAGGTTCTAATGATCATATATTTTAACAAAGTTTTTCCTCCCAACGGGACGTGACTTTTCAGTCCTCCGTATCCTCCCCCTCTCCTGTTCCCGGCCGCTTACTGTTAAAGACAACGGATGGTTAGATAACTCGTACCACCTGGGAGATCTAATCACCTGTTCAGCTGTGTCTCGCCGTCAGCACTTGCCAGGCCCCCCCTGTCTGATGGTGCTACGCCCTCAGCACCACAGACAGAGGCGGTGACCTTTGCTGGCCACACCTCCCTCCATAGTCATATTGGCTGCATTTTCGATTGTGCGCCATGTTGTTCCAGACCACACCAAGCTTGCAAAGATTGTAATAAGTCCATTAGCTATACCTTTTGGCATTTTTAGGCCACTACTTTCCAGGAGTTATCTCACCCTCCGAGACACTAACTCTCAGTGGTTAGAGTGTTCGCCCTGAGATCGGAAGGTTGTGAGTTCAAATCCCGGCAGAGTCATACCAATGACTATAAAAATGGGAGCCATTACCTCCCTGCTTGGCACTCAGCATGAAGGGTTGGAATTGGGGGTTAAATCACCAGAAATGATTCCCGGGCGTGGCAAATACTGCTGCTCACTGCTGCCCTCACCTCCCAGGGGGGTGATCAAGGGTGATGGGTCAAATGCAGAGAATAATTTCGCCACACCTAGTGTATGGGTGACAATCATGGGTACTTTAAATGTAACTTTAATGTGTTGCCTTCATTATAACACTTGCAGTACATAAGGCTTTTTACTTTTTTGCGGCTCCAGACAGATTAGTTATCCATATTTTTGGTCCAATGTGGCTCTTTCAACGTGTTGGGTTGCCAAAACCTGGTATAGGCTATATATATTATTACTGTATATGCACATTTTTTAAGCCCCCAAATCAAAAAGTGTTTTCAATAGTGTCAGACTTTCCCCTGACAGTTTGTCTATGTTTTAGTTTTTTCCTCTGCATATGTCTATTTCCTCTGTATTTACTATCTTCTGTCTTTAGTTCCTGTCTAGTGCTCTTATTGTGTCAGCTTCCTGTCTTGTTCCCTGAGTGCTGTGTTCCTCCTCAGCTGCGGCTGATTGGCACCTGGCCACACCTTTTGCCAATCAGCCCGCTCCTATTTGTACCTGCTTTGTCTTGTGTCAGTTGCTGGATCACTGTATTGTATTCTCGTTGCCACATGTCGTTTTGTTACAGCTACTACCTGTCGTGATACATTTTGTCCTGGTCGTCGTAGCGGTAAGCTGTTTCTGTTAGCATTAGCTGTTCCCAGTTTTTCTGTTTGTTTTCCACTAGCTTCAATGCTAAAGTCCCTTTTTGTTTTTCTAGCTCCCAGTGCTAGCTCCCATAGTTTGTTATTCCGCCCACGTGCATGCTTTTTGTTTGTTCTTCTTCTATTATTTATATTAAATCATGTCTTCATATCCAACGCCTGCCTCCATCTCTGCATCTTGGGGTTCGGCAACAAATAACTTTGACAATAACCATTTATTTAAATGTTCACTGATATTTAGAACAGTGGTTCTTAACCTTGTTGGAGGTACTGAACCCCATTTTTTTTTTTTTCCATTTTCTACCGCTTATTCCCTTTCGGGGTGGCGGGGGGCGCTGGCGCCTATCTCAGCTACAATCGGGCGGAAGGCAGGGTACACCCTGGACAAGTCGCCACCTCATCGCAGGGCCAACACAGATAGACAGACAACATTCACACTCACATTCACAGACTAGGGACCATTTAGTGTTGCCAATCAACCTATCCCCAGGTGCATGTCTTTGGAAGTGGGAGGAAGCCGGAGTACCCGGAGGGAACCCACGCATTCACGGGGAGAACATGCAAACTCCACACAGAAAGATCCCGAGCCTGGATTTGAACCCAGGACTGCAGGAACTTCGTATTGTGAGGCAGACGCACTAACCCCTCTGCCACCGTGAAGCCCCTATACCAATATAACAATATAACAATAACTGGTACTGAACCCCACCAGTTTCATATGCGCATACACCGAACCCTTCTTTAGTGAAAAATAAAATGTTTTTCAAATTCAAGACAAAGTTTAATGATCTTTTACTGGTGCACAACCGTGCATGAACATCACCTTGTTCAAAGAACAAAACCATCACAGTGCATGAACTCGTAACAAATTACAGACCTGCAAATCAGTTTGGGTTCTGCTGTTGCTATGCCGATAGGGAGAAGTTTTTATGTACACGATGAGTCGGGTGTGGCTTGAGTGGAGGCTCCACTGAACCCCTGAGGCTGACTCACTGAATCCCTAGGGTTCGATCGAACCCTGGTTAAGAACCACTGATTTAGAATAATGCCTAATTTGCCAATGTGCAGTATTGTGTCTTCCACGTTGGCTTATTTGCTACATGTCGCTGACACTACATGAGCAAACGTGTCAATGCCTAATCTATTTGTGGCCAATAACAAATGATTGTTTGAGGAAAACACAATTTTTATTTTTATTTTTGCAATTTTCTGTGTAAACGTCTTGTCAATTCCTGTTCACTCGCCCTCTCGCAGACGTCCAAAATCAACCGGCAAATCGTGGCGTCCGACGGCGGCAACCGCAGCGCCTCCGTGGAGCTGAGCGTCATCATCACCAACGTCCACAACCAGCCCCCCCAATGGCAGAGGCCCGAGTACTGGGTGACCGTGCCGGAGAACACCGCCAGGGACGCCAAAATTGTGGTGAGCTCCTCTTGATGATGGTTGCGTTCAGCTAGACCGGGGGTCTTTAGCGCCGCCCTAGTGGCTTTCTGGAGCTTTTTCAAAAATGTATGAAAAATGGAAAAAGATGAAGGAAAAAAAAAAACATTTTTGTTTTAATATGGTTTCTGTAGGACAGGGGTCGGCAACCCGCGGCTCCGGAGCCGCATGCGGCTCTATAGCAACTCTGATGCGGCTCAGCTGCATAATCGCCAACCCCCCAAACTGTTACAGGGAGATTACGGATTTCGGTGCCTCTCCCGGACATCACCCGGGGTCAACATTCTCCGATTACCACTCGGACTACAACATAGAGGGCGTGCCGTGATGCCTTTGTTTGCATGCCAATCGGACGCATGCATTTCGCTGCTTCTATCGTCACACGTACAAGATTGCAAGGCATACTGGGTGATACAGGTTACACTGAAGGTTGTGATATAAACAACTTTAACACTCTTACTAATATGCACCACACTGTGGACCCACACCAAACAAAAATGACGAACACAGTCGTGTGCGTATATCTGCGGACGCCACATACAACATGTAGCTGGACTGGCAAGCAGTTTGAACATGTTGTAGAAGGCGTCTATGTCAATGGCTTCATAGCACGCCCTTATTATTATTATCTGGGTGACCACCAGCAGTTATTCGCGAGAACGGTTGCAGCTCCCATTGTATTCTTTATTTTGTGAATCGGGTCAAAATGGCTCTTTGAGTGGTAACGGTTGCCGACCCCTGCTGTAGGAGGACAAACATGACACAAACCCACCTAATTGTTACAAAGCACACTGTTTTTATTAAAGATGCCTCACTGATTTGAATAATTTGGCGAGCGCCGTTTTGTCCCACTTATTTTGGCAGTCCTTGAACTCACCGTAGTTTGTTTACATGTACAACTTTCTCCGACTTTCTAAGACATGTTTTATGCCACTTCTTTTTCCGTCTCATTTTGTCCACCAAACTTTTAACGTTGTGCGTGAATGCACAAAGGTGAGTTTTGTTGACGTTATTGACTTGTGTGGAGTGCTAATCAGACATATTTGGTCACTGCATGACTGCAAGCTAATCGATGCTAGCATGCTATTTAGGCTAGCTATATGTACATATTGCATCATTGTACCTCATTTGTAGCTATATTTGAGCTCTTTTGGTTTCCTTTAAGTCTTCTTAATTCAATTTATATCTCATGACACTATCTGTATGTAATATGGCTTTAATTTTTTTGTGGCTCCAGACATATTTGTTTTTGTATTTTTGGTCCAATATGGCTCTTTCAACATTTTAGGTTGCCGACCCCTGAGCTTGACTGACCATACGTCCTCTTTTTCCCCGGACATGTCCTCTTTTACCGGACTGTCCGGGTGGGGTTTCTTAAATGCCTCAAATGTCCGCCGTTTTGAGTCAGGGTTGCTTGTATTTTTAATGTGCGTACAGGGGTAAAAAGGAGTTGAAGAAAATAAAACAAAATGTGCAGCAGAATTAGTGAGGGAGGGGCAGAGAGAGCGAGATAGTGGATTGGATGTTAATCAAGTCATATCTGGTCAACAGCCATACAGGTCACACTGAAGGTGGCCGTATAAACAACTTTAACACTGTTGCAAATATGCGCCACACTGTGAACCTACACCAAACAAGAATGACAAACACATTTCGGGAGAACATCCGCACCGTAACACAACATAAACACGAAAGAACAAATACCCAGCACTAACTCTTCCGGGATGCTACACTATACATCCCCCGCTACCCTCTAACAACACCCCCCCCCCACCCCCCACCTCAACCCCGATTACGTCAAATATTCCACTTTAGTGGAAGATATTACATATTTTGTGTTTGCCATAAAAAAACTGTTTTGTTGACAAAAAAGGTCGGAAAACAAACAAACAAAAAAACAACATAAAAAAAACTAAAACATTTTGAAATGAGGAATAGATCTTTTGATTGATTGATTGATTGATACTTTTATTAGTAGATTGCACAGTTCAGTACATATTCCATACAATTGACCACTAAATGGTAACACCCAAATAAGTTTTTCAACTTGTTTAAGTCGGGGTCCACATTAATCAATTCATGGTAAGTTGATGTGGAGATTTAAGCGTTAAATATAAAATGTATGCATGCCCTGGTATGTATGCAGCGTGCTCATAACTACATTCTCGCTGCCATGGCGACATACAACCTTCACCGAGGCTACCACGCATGCTCGTCACTACTGTTGCATGCTGGGTAGTGTGGTTCTTATATTCTCTAGCTCATAAAATCACAGTCAGTATGTGCACACATTGTTGCTGACTGGAGAAATTGAATTATTATTGGTATTACCTATGACCAGAGGTGGGTAGAGTAGCCATAAATTGTACTCAAGTAAGAGTACTGTTACTTTAGATATTTATTACTCAAGTAAATGTAAGTAGTCACCCAAATATTTACTTGAGTAAAAGTAAAAAGTATGTTGTGAAAAAACTACTCAAGTACTGAGTAACTGATGAGTAACCTGATTAAATAATGCACAAAAACATAAAAATAGCAATGAGCAAATTCAGAGCCAGAAATATCTCTTAAGCAACTAAAACAATAATATATTTTAAATAATAGTACATTAAAATAAAATAAAAAAAATGGCACATTGAGCCACAATAACTTAAAAGCACCATAACCTCAGTAGGCATTCATTGATTTGATTGATTAATTGATTGATTGATTGATTGATTGATTGATTGATTGATTGATTGATTGATTGATTGATTGATTAAAACTTGTATTAGTAGATTGTACAGTTCAGTACATATTCCGTACAATTTACCACTAAATGGTAACACCCCGATAAGTTTTTCAATGTTTATCAATTACTTAGTAAATGACCAAGTCGAGGTGATCTACCTCATATATACATATACATACATATTACACACACATATCATTTATACACACACAAATCATTTATACACACACATATCATATATATATATATATATATATATATATATTTATATATATATATATATATATATATATATATATATATATATATATATATATATATATATATATATACATACATACATTTATATATACAGTATATAATTTATATTTATTTATTTTGCCGTGTTTGTTGACATGTTAAAGGTGTTTTAATGAATATACAAGCATGTTTAACATATAGATTCCTATCTTTCATGAAGACAAGAATATATAAGTTGGTGTATTACCTGATTTTGATGACTTGCATTGATTGGATTCAGACGTCCACATTTTCAAATGGAGGAGAAAAAAAGTTTCTCTTTTCTGTCCAATACCACATGAAAGTCGTTGGTTTTTGGCATCTTATCTTTCCAGCTTCCATATTCGTTTTTATACACTTTACAAGAAATACGTTGGCGGCAAACTCCGTAGCTTGCTAGCTTGTTTGCGCTGGCTTTCGGAGACTCTTATTTTGTTAGCGCAGGCGCGATGGAGGGGCACTTTTATTGTGAAGACAGGAACTCTGCGATCAGTCTTTAGGCTTTTGACGGGAAGTACGGTTGACATAAAAAGTGTCTTTTTTCTTTTACACTTTTG
>NC_084621.1:24021371-24031371 GCF_033978795.1 Nerophis ophidion | reverse complement strand
CTATTATTATTTTATTATGATAGTGTCCACCAAAAGTAAGCATATTAATGAAAAGTTAATATCATTATTATTATTATTATTATTATTATTATTATTATTATGATAGTGTCCACCAAAAGTAAGCATATTAATGAATTATTATTATTTTAATTATAATGATAGTGTCCTCCAAAAGTAAGCATATTAATGATTTATTATTATTATTATTATTATTATTTTAATTATAATGATAGTGTCCTCCAAAAGTAAGCATACTAATGAATTGTTATAATTATTATTATTATTATTATTATGATAGTGTCCACCAAAAGTAAGCATGTTAATGAATTGTTATTATTATTATTATTATTATTGTTGTTATGATTATCATTATGATAGTGTCCACCAAAAGTAAGCATATTAATGAATTGTTAATATTATTATTATTACTATTATTATTTTCATTATGATAGTGTCCACCAAAAGTAAGCATATTAATGAATTGTTAATATCATTATTATTATTATTATTATTATGATAGTGTCCACCAAAAGTAAGCATATTAATGAATTGTTGTTATTATTATTATTATTATTATTATGATAGTCCATCCATCTTCTTCCGCTTATCCGAGGTCAGGTCGCGGGGGCAGCAGCCTAAGCAGGGAAACCCAGACTTCCCTCTCCCCAGCCACTTCGTCTAGCTCTTCCCGGGGGATCCCGAGGCGTTCCCAGGCCAGCCGGGAGACATAGTCTTCCCAACGTCTCCTGGGTCTTCCCCGTGGCCTCCTACCGGTTGGACATGCCCTAAACCCCTACCTAGGGAGGCGTTCGGGTGGCATCCTGACCAGATGCCCGAACCACTTCATCTGGCTCCTCTCGATGTGAAGGAGCAGCGGCTTTACTTTGAGTTCCTCCCGGATGGCAGAGCTTCTCAACCTATCTCTAAGGGAGAGCCCCGCCACACGGCGGAGGAAACTCATTTCGGCCGCTTGTACCCGTGATCTTATCCTTTCGGTCATGACCCAAAGCTCATGACCATAGGTGAGGATGGGAACGTAGATCGACCGGTAAATTGAGAGCTTTGCCTTCCGGCTCAGCTCCTTCTTCACCACAACGGATCGGTACAACGTCCGCATTACTGAAGACGCCGCACCGATCCGCCTGTCGATCTCACAATCCACTCTTCCCCCACTCGTGAACAAGACTCCTAGGTACTTGAACTCCTCCACTTGGGGCAGGGTCTCCTCCCCAACCCGGAGATGGCATTCCACCCTTTTCCGGGCGAGAACCATGGACTCGGACTTGGAGGTGCTAATTCTCATTCCGGTCGCTTCACACTCGGCTGCGAACCGATCCAGTGAGAGCTGAAGATCCCGGTCAGATGAAGCCATCAGGACCACATCATCTGCAAAAAGCAGAGACCTAATCCTGCGGTCACCAAACCGGAACCCCTCAACGCCTTTACTGCGCCTACAAATTCTGTCCATAAAAGTTATGAACAGAATCGGTGACAAAGGACAGCCTTGGCGGAGTCCAACCTTCACTGGAAATGTGTTCGACTTACTGCCGGCAATGCGGACCAACCTCTGGCACAGATCGTACAGGGAGCGGACCCCATACTCTCTGAGCACTCCCCACAGGACTTCCCGAGGGATACGGTCGAATGCCTTCTCCAAGTCCACAAAGCACATGTAGACTGGTTGGGCAAACTCCCTTGCACCCTCAAGAACCCTGCCGAGTGTATAGAGCTGGTCCACAGTTCCATGACCAGGACAAAAACCCCACTGTTCTTCCTGAACCCGAGGTTCGACTATCCGGCGAAGCCTCCTCTCCAGTACACCTGAATAAACCTTACCGGGAAGGCTGAAGAGTGTGATCCCACGATAGTTGGAACACACCCTCTGGCCCCCCTTCTTAAAGAGAGGAACCACCACCCCGGTCTGCCAATCCAGAGGTACCGCCCCCGATGTCCACGCGATGCTTCAGAGTCTTGTCAACCAAGACAGCCCCACAGCATCCAGAGCCTTAAGGAACTCCGGGCGGACCTTATCCACCTCTGGGGCCTTGCCACCGAGGAGCTTTTTAACTACCTCAGCGACCTCAGCCCCAGAAATAGGAGAGTCCACCACAGATTCCCCAGGCACTGCTTCCTCATAGGAAGACGTGTTGGTGGGATTGAGGAGGTCTTCGAAGTATTCCTTCCACCTATCCACAACATCCGCAGTTGAGGTCAGCAGAACACCAGCCGCACCATACACGGTGTTGATAGTGCACTGCTTCCCCTTCCTGAGGCGGCGGATGGTGGTCCAGAATCGCTTCGAAGCCGTCCGGAAGTCGTTTTCCATGGCTTCCCCAAACTCCTCCCATGTCCGAGTTTTTGCCTCCGCGACCGCTGAAGCTGCACACCGCTTGGCCTGTCGGTACCTGTCCACTGCCTCCGGAGTCCTATGAGCCAAAAGGACCCGATAGGACTCCTTCTTCAGCTTGACGGCATCCCTCACCGCTGGTGTCCACCAAGGGGTTTTAGGATTGCCGCCCCGACAAGCACCAACTACCTTGCGGCCACAGCTCCGATCAGCCGCCTCGACAATAGAGGTGCGGATCATAGTCCACTCGGACTCAATGTCCAGCACCTCCCTCGTGACATGTTCAAAGTTCTTCCGGAGGTGGGAATTGAAACTTTTTCTGACAGGAGACTCTGCCAGACGTTCCCAGCAGACCCTCACAATGCGTTTGGGCCTCCCAGGTCTGTCCAGCATCCTCCCCCACCATCGCAGCCAACTCACCACCAGGTGGTGATCGGTAGAAAGCTCCGCCCCTCTCTTCACCCGAGTGTCCAAAACATAAGGCCGCAAATCCGATGACTCAACTACAAATTCGATCATGGAACTGCGGCCTAGGGTGTCCTGGTTCCAAGTGCACATATGGACACCCTTTTGCTTGAACATTGTGTTTGTTATGGACAAACTGTGACGAGCACAAAAGTCCAATAACAGAACACCACTCGGGTTCTGATCCGGGCGGCCATTCTTCCCAATCACGCCTCTCCAGGTTTCACTGTCGTTGCCAACGTGAGCGTTGAAGTCTCCCAGTAGGACAAGGGAATCACCCGGGGGAGCACTTTCCAGTACTCCCTCGAGTGTACCCAAAAAGGGTGGGTACTCCGAACTGCTGTTTGGTGCATAAGCACAAACAACAGTCAGGACCCGTCCCCCCACCCGAAGGCGGAGGGAGGCTACCCTTTCATCCCCCGGGTTGAACTCCAACGTACAGGCTTTGAGCCGGGGTGCAACAAGAATTGCCACCCCAGCCCGTCGCCTCTCACTGCCGGCAACGCCAGAGTGGAAGAGGGTCCAGTCCCTCTCGAGAGAAGTGGTTCCAGAGCCCTTGCTGTGCGTCGAAGTGAGTCCGACTATATCCAGCCGGAACTTCTCGACTTCGCGCACTAGCTCAGGCTCTTTTCCCCCCAGTGAGGTGACGTTCCACGTCCCAAGAGGTAGCTTCTGTAGCCGAGGATCGGACCGCCAAGTGCCCTGCCTTCGGCTGCCGCCCAGCTCACATTGCACCCGACCTCTATGGCCCCTGCTATGGGTGGTGAGCCCATTGGAGGGGTGACCCATGTTGCCTCTTCGGGCTGTGCCCGGCCGGGCCCCATGGGAACAGGCCCGGCCACCAGGCACTCGCCATCATGCCCCACCTCCGGGCCTGGCTCCAGAGGGGGGCCCCGGTGACCCGCGTCCGGGCGAGGGAAATATGGGTCCATGTTTTTTCTTCTTCATAGAGGTCTTCGAGCTGCTCTTTGTCTGATCCCTCACCTAGAACCTGTTTGTCTTGGGAGACCCTATGATATTAATGAATTGTTATTATTATTATTATTCTTATTATTATTATTATAATTGTTATTATTATCATTATGATAGTGTCCACCAAAAGTAATCATATTAATGAATTGTTGTTATTATTATTATTATTATTATTATGATAGTGTCCACCAAAAGTAAGCATATTAATTAATTGTTATTATTATTATTATTATTATTATTATTATTGTTATGATTATCATTATGATAGTGTCCACCAAAAGTAAGCATATTCATTAATTGTTATTATTATTATTATTATTATTATTATTATTATTGTTATGATTATCATTATGATAGTGTCCACCAAAAGTAAGCAAAAATAATGAATTGCTAATATTATTATTATTATCCATCCATCCATTTTCTACCGCTTATTCCCTTTCGGGGTCGCGGGGGGCGCTGGCGCCTATCTCAGCTACAATCATTATTATTACTATTGTTATTATTATTATTGTGATAGTGTCCACCAAAAGTAAGCATATTATTGAATTGTTGTTATTATTATTATTATTATTATCATTATGATATTGTCCACTAAAAGTAAGCATACTAATGAATTGTTAATATTATTATTATTATTATTATTATTATTATTATTATTATTGTTATTTTTATTATTATTATTATTATTATTATTATAGTGTCTACCAAAAGTAAGCATAATAATGAATTGTTAAAATTATTATTACTATTATTATTATTATTATTATTATTATTATTATAGTGTCCAGCTAAATTAAGCATTATTACCTGGTCATCAAATGAGAAAGAAGTTTCGATACAGTTCTTGCACTTTTGCGGTTCTAAGAATCTTCCGGCATGTTTTTTTATTCCGAAGTCACATCTCTTGGCAGCAAGAATCCCAATTGTGTGTTGTTTTTTTTTCCTTCTCTGTGAAAGCGTCATGTCCTTAAAAGGACCGAGCCGCACGCTCAAAAGGCCACAAGCACTCGCCTTCTTTTCCACCCGTCGCCATGGCGACAGCCCCGCTCCGCGCGCCTGAACTTCGTCAAGAGTCGGCGTGAAGACGAACGACCGCTAGAGGTTTTGTCAGACGCAGGATGTCACAAATATACATATACTGTACATATACATGTACATGTACAACCTTTCCATCCACTTAAAGCTGTAAATGACCTTAACGTATCCCTCCAGGCATCCTCCAATTCAGGGCTTTCCAAACTTAGGTGTTCTGAAAAAAAAAAGTTTTAACCAATATGGCTTCCCTCAAATTTGGTCATCCATCCATCCATTTTCTACCGCTTATTCCCTTTCGGGGTCGCGGGGGGCGCTGGCGCCTATCTCAGCTACAATCGGGCGGAAGGCGGGGTACACCCTGGACAAGTCGCCACCTCATCGCAGGGCCAACACAGATAGACAGACAACATTCACACTCACATTCACACACTAGGGCCAATTTAGTGTTGCCAATCAACCTATCCCCAGGTGCATGTCTTTGGAGGTGGGAGGAAGCCGGAGTACCCGGAGGGAACCCACGCATTCACGGGGAGAACATGCAAACTCCACACAGAAAGATCCCGAGCCTGGATTTGAACCCAGGACTGCAGGACCTTCGTATTGTGAGGCAGACGCACTAACCCCTCTGCCACCGTGAAGCCCTAAATTTGGTCATAAAAAAGTTAAAAATGAGAAACAAATCATGTTTTAAATATTTTCACCCTGAAAGGGACAAGCGGTAGAAGGTGGATGGATGGATTATTCAGCGCTTAAATCTCCAGATCAACTTCAGGTCTATCTGTAAATATTAAGTGCATTTATTTGTTATCTTTTATGCCCGTTTTGTCCAAAAAAAAGTGTTTTTTACGGCAAAAAATGCAATATTTGTCCCCAAATATTTCAAAGTGGATTACTTGATGTAAAATACTTTAAATAATTGAATAATTATAATAATAGTTGTGAGTTCAAACCCCGGCCGAGTCATACCAAAGATTATAAAAATGGCCCGGCTTGGCACTAAGCATCAAGGGTTGGAATTGGGGGGTTAAATCACCAAAAATGATTCCTGGGCGTGGCTACCGCTGCTGCTCACTGCTCCCCTCACCTCCCATGGGGTGTTCGAGGGTGATGGGTCAAATGCAAACAATAACTTCGCAAAACCTAGTGTGTGGGTGTGGCAATCATCGGTACTTTAACTGTAACATTAACACTACTGATTTTAATACTTAATTTTTTTTTGGAGCACTGAAAATCTCAATAAAATTACTGCGGATCCAAACAGGCTCAAACACTCATAAAAGTGTTAAAAATAAGTCATGCGGGGTTTTTTTTTTGGTTTTTTTTACTTTCAACACACAGGTCTTTAGTCTAGATCCGGGGTCACCAAAGGCGGTGCCCGCGGGCACCAGGTAGCCCGTAAGGACCAGATGAGTCGCCCGCTGGCCTGTTCTAAAAATAGCTCAAATAGTAGCACTTGTTTTAGTTTTTTTACCTTGCTTCTTATAACTTTCAGAAAGACAATTTTAGAGAAAAAAATACAACCTTAAAAATGATTTTAGGATTTTTAAACACATATACCTTTTTACCTTTTAAATTCCTTCCTCTTCTTTCCTGACAATTTAAATCAATGTTCAAGTACTTTTTTTAATTATTATTTTAAAGAATAATAAATACATTTTAATTTAATTCATCATTTTAGCTTCTGTTTTTTTGACGAAGAATATTTGTGAAATATTTCTTCAAACGTATTATGATTAAAATTAAAAAAAAATATTCTAGCAAATCAAGAAAAACTGTAGAATCAAATTTAAATCTTATTTTAAAATCTTTTGAATTTTGTTTTAAAATGTTTGTTCTGGAAAATCTAGAAGAAATAATGATTTGTCTTTGTTAGAAATATAGCTTGGTCCAATTTGTTATATATTCTAACAAAGTGCAGATTGGATTTTAACCTATTTAAAACATGTCATCAAAAATTCTAAAATTAATTCTAATCAGGAAAAATGACTAATGATGTTCCATAAATTCCTTTTTTATGTTTTTTCAAAAAGATTCGAATCAGCTAATTTTTCTATTCATTTTTTTCGGTTGAATTTTAAAGAGTCAAAATTGAAGATAAACTATGTTTCAAAAATTCATTTTCATTTTTTTCGTGTTTTCTCCTCTTTTAAACCGTTCAATTAAGTGTTTTTTTTCATCATTTATTCCCTACAAAAAACCTTCCGTAAAAGGAAAAAAAATGTACGACGGAAAAAATACCCATTTTTTATATATATATATATATTTATTTATTAAAGGTAAATTGAGCAAATTGGCTATTTCTGGCAATTTATTTGAGTGTGTATCAAACCGGTAGCCCTCGGCATTAATCAGTACCCAAGAAGTAGCTCTTGGTTTCAAAAAGGTTGGTGACCCCTGCTCTAGATCAACTTCAAATCTATCCGTTGATTTTAAGTTTTTATATTTTTTCATGTTTATCAATTCTTTGTTTTAGGTCATTTTTTTTCCCAAAGAAAAACACAAAATATGCAATATTTTCCCCCAAAATATTTCCAATTGTTATAGAAATTGATCAAAGTAATTGGAGCCTTGAATAGGCCAATAATTAAAAACAAAACATTGATTTTTTTTTATTGATTTTTTTGCCATAACAGCATTAAAAAATAGCCTGCATGGGAGCGTCGTGTGAATAAAGTCAACATCTTCTTGTTACCTTTTTTGCTCTTTTTATTCCACTTTTTTCATGCGTTTTTATAGGGCAAACACACACAATATGCAATATTTTCCCCCAAAATATTTCCAATTGTTATTGAAATTAATAAAAGTAATTGGAGCCTTGAGCAGGTCAATAATTAAAAACAACATTGATTTATTATTATTTTTTTATTTTTTTAGCAAAAACAGCTTTAAAGAAAATAACAGCCTGCATGGGAGCTTCGTGTTAATAAAGTCAACATCATCTTGTTACCTTTTTTGCTCTTTTTATTCCACTTTTTCCGTGTCTTTTTATAGGGCAAACACACACAATATGCAATATTTTTTCCCAAAAAATATTTCCGATTGTTATTGAAATTAATAAAAGTAATTGGAGCCTTGAATAATTAAAAACAACATTGATTATTATTATTTTTTTTATTTTTTATTTTTTTAGCAACACCAGCCTTAATGAAAATAACAGCCTGCATGTTTGTGTTATTTTTACCTTTTTTGCTCTTTTTATTCCACTTTTTTCATGTGTTTTTATAGGGCAAACACACACAAAATATGCAATATTTTCCCCAAAAATATTTCCAATTGTTATTGAAATTAATAAAATTAATTGGAGCCTTGAATAGGGCAACAATTAAAAACAATTGATTTATTGATTTATTAATTTTTTTTAACACGGACAACTTTAAAAAAATAAAAATAAATAACAGCCTGCATGGGAGCTTTGTGTTAATAAAGTCAACATTTTCTTGTTACCTTTTTTGCTCTTTTATTCCACTTTTTTAATATATAACATATATATATTTTTTTAACAGTATTTTTTGGCCGCACTTTGGAAATCCCTTCTTTTTATATGTAGCTTCAAAGTTGTTCAACAACAAAAAAAAAAAGTGTAGTACTTCTCCTAACTGCCGCCATTTACTCTCCCCAGACCGTCAAGGCCACGTCCCCGCTGGGCGACCCCAGGGTCACCTACAACCTGGAGGAGGGCCAGGTGCCCGAGACCAACATGCCGGTGCGCTTTTACATCAAACCCAACCGGGCGGGCGGTTCTGCGTCCATCCTAGTGGCGGAGAACCTCGACTACGAGACCACGCGCTTCTTCGCCCTGAGGGTCCGAGTGCAGAACGTGGCCGCCGTGCCCCTGGCCTCCTTCTCCACCGTCTACGTCAACGTGACAGGTGAGGGTGCCACATTGACCTGATTAATAGGGACGGCCTTTAACCCCCTGAGGCCATTTGACGTCCTCCTGCAAGGGACACGTGTTTGATAACGCTCATTTTTAATTAAGGCGATCCTGATCCAATAGTGATATCGCCTATCGGTCGAGTGTGTAGTTGTATCAACTTGTAAAATGGCCAATACAAGCGGTCCTGCGGCGTGTTTACTTGTGCAAAGCTGGACAAATAGTTAACATCTAAACGTCCTCCAATTAGCACACTTGTATTTTAGTCCAATCAACATGGTATACTATAGCACCGGGGTCACCAACACGGTGCCCGCGGGCACCAGGTCGCCCGTAAGGACCAGATGAGTCGCCCACTGGCCTGTTCTGAAAATAGCTCAAATAGCAGCACTTACCAGTGAGCTGCCTCTATTTTTTTTTATTTTTATTTACTAGTAAGCTGGTCTCGCTTTGCTTGACATTTTTTAATTCTAAGAGAGACAAAACTCAAATAGAATTTGAAAATCACAAAAATATTTTAAAGATTTTAACTTCACTTTTTTAGATAAATTAATTTATTGTTTTACTTTGCTTCCTATAACTTTCAGAAAGACAATTTTAGAGGAAAAAATACAACCTTAAAAATGATTTTGGGATTTTTAAACACATATACCTTTTTACCTTTAAAATTCCGTCCTCGTCTTTCCTGACAATTTAAATCAATGTTCAAGTAATTTTTTTTTATTACTGTAAAGAATAATAAATACATTTTAATTAAATTCTTCATTTTAGCTTCTGTTTTTTCGACGAAGAATATTTGTGAAATATTTCTTCGAACTTATGATTAAAATACAAAAAAATTATTCTGGCAAATCTAGAAAATCTGTAAAATCAAATTTAAATCTTATTTCAAAGTTTTTTGAATTTTTAAAAAAAATTTCGCTCTGGGAAAATCTTGGAGAAATAATGATTTGTCTTTTTTAGAAATATAGCTTGGTCCAATTTGTTATATATTCTAACAAAGTGCAGATTGGATATTAACCTATTTAAAACATGTCATAAAAATTCTAAAATTAATCCTAATCAGGAAACATTACTAATGATGTTCCATAAATTATTTTTTTTATTTTTTCAAAAAGATTCGAATTAGCTAGTTTTTCTCTTCATTTTTTTTGGCCGAATTTTGAATTTTAAAGAGTCGAAATTGAAGATAAACTATGTTTCAAAATTAAATTTTCATTTTTTTCGTGTTTTCTCCTCTTTTCAACCCTTCAATTAAGTGTTTTTTTCATCATTTATTCTCTACAAAAAACCTTCCGTAAAAG
>NC_084621.1:23953871-24016371 GCF_033978795.1 Nerophis ophidion | reverse complement strand
GCGTCACCACTGCTCTAGAGTCCAGTGGCGACATGATTGGTGACTTGGTGGCTTAGATGCAGCTGCTCGGCCATGGAAACCCATTCCAGGGAGCTCTCTGCGTACTGTACGTGGGCTAATTGGAAGGTCACATGAAGTTTGGAGCTCTGTAGCGACGGACTGGGCAGAAAGTCTTTGCACTATCTGGTTCGGCATCCGCTGACCCCTCTCTGTCGATTTACTTGGTTTACCACTTGGTGGCTGAGTTGCTGTTGTTCCCAAACAGTTCACTTTTCTTATAACAAAGTTGACTTTGGAATATTTAGGAGCTAAACAATTACACAACTGGATTTGTTGCACAGGTGGCATCCTATGACAGTTCCACCCTGGAAATGGTTACTGAGGGGAGATGACGGCAACAGACAACAGAGTGCAGTAATGTGCAATGATATATATACAGTAGGGCAAAAAAGTATTTAGTCAGCCACCGATTGTGCAAGTTCTCCCACTAAAAGGCCTACTGAAATGAGATTTTCTTATTTAAACGGGGATAGCAGGTCAATTCTGTGTGTCATACTTGATAATTTCGCGATATTGCCATATTTATGCTGAAAGTATTTAGTAGAGAACATCCACGATAAAGTTCGCACCTGGAGAAAACCCCTGCCTCTACCGGAAGTCGCAGACGATGACGTCACAAGTTGATGGCTCCTCACATCTTCACATTGTTTTTAATGGGAGCCTCCAACAAAAACAGCTATTCGGACCGGGAAAACAACAATTTCCCCATTAATTTGAGTGAGGATGAAAGATTCGTGTTTGAGAATATTGATAGCGACGGACTAGAAAGAAAAAAAAAACGCGATTGCATTGGGACGGATTCAGATGTTTTTAGACACATTTACTAGGATAATTCTGGGAAATCTCTTATCTTTTTATTGTGTTGCTAGTGTTTTAGTGAGTTTAATATTACCTGATAGTCGGAGGTGTGTGTCCACGGGTGTCTTGACGCGCAGTGTCTCAGGGAAGTCGACGGCAGCTTTATGGACGGCACAAGCTCATCTGATCTCGGGTAAGAAGCGACTTTTTACCACAATTTTCTCACCGAAACCTGCTGGTTGTCATTCGGTCAGGATCCATGTTCGCTGTGATCCATAGTAAAGTTTCATGTTAATATTTCATCATTGATGTATAAACCATCAGACTGCGTGGTCGGTAGTAGTGGGTTTCAGTAGGCCTTTAAAAGGTCTGTAATTGTCATCATAGGTACACTTCAACTGTGAGAGACAGAATGTGGAAAAAAAATCCAGGAATTCACAATGTAGGAATTTTAAAGAATTTATTTGTAAATTATGGTGAAAAATAAGTATTTGGTCAACCATTCTGATGGAAGGAGGTTTTGGCTCAAAATCTCACGATACATGGCCCCATTCATTCTTTCCTTAACACGGATCAATCGTCCTGTCCCCTTAGCAGAAAAACAGTCCCAAAGCATGATGTTTCCACCCCCATGTTTCACAGTAGGTATGGTGTTCTTGGGATGCAACTCAGTATTCTTCTTCCTCCAAACACGACGAGTTGAGTTTATACCAAAAAGTTCTATTTTGGTTTCATCTGACCACATGCCATTCTCCCAATCCTCTGCTGTATCATCCATGTATAAATAAATGATAAATGGGTTGTACTTGTATAGCGCTTTTCTACCTACAAGGTACTCAAAGCGCTTTGACACTATTTCCACATTCACCCATTCACACACATTCACACACTGATGGAGGGAGCTGCCATGCAAGGCGCTAACCAGCACCCATCAGGAGCAAGGGTGAAGTGTCTTGCTCAGGACACAACGGACGTGACGAGGTTGGTACTAGGTGGGGATTGAACCAGGGACCCTCGCGTTGCGCACGGCCGCTATCTCACTGGGTTTCGCCGTCCCAAATGTTGTGTTGTGTTACGGTGCGGATGTTCTCCCGAAATGTGATTTATCATTCTTGTTTGGTGTGGGTTCACAGTATGGCGCATATTTGTAACAGTGCTCAAGTTGTTTATATGGCCACCCTCAGTGTGACCTGTATGCCTGTTGACCAAGTATGCCTCGCATTTACTTGTGTGTGTGAAAAGCCGTAGATATTATGTGATTGGGCCGGCACACAAAAGTGCCTTTAAGGTTTATTGTCGCTCTGTACTTCTCCCTACGTCTGTGTACCACTCCTTAAAGCGGCGTTTTAAAAATTCATAAATTTTACTTTTTGAAACTGATAGCGATAATTTTCAATATCACATTTTAAAGCATTTGTCTGCCAATAATATCGGCAGTCCGATATTATCGGACATCTCTACTGCATATCCAATACCTTTTTTCTAAGGACGTGTAGATATAGATTAAAATCACCTTAGGTCCCCTTTAGCTACATTTTTGTAACTCGGTTTCCGTCGACCGCCTCCAAGCTGCGCGATGAAACCCGGCAGCCGTCACCTCCTTGCCGCCGCTCGTTAGCGAGCGCCGTCGCCGCTCCCTTGAGCCGGATAGTTTTGATGTTTGCCTCTTTGTTTGTGTTTGTCCCTCGCTCCTCTTCCTGCTCCGCTCTCTGCCAATAAGCAGCAGGAGGGCCCACATCAACAAAACAAGCGTCGCTCGCTCCGTCTCTCCTCGTCTTAATGACGTCGCCGGTTTGCGTTCACTCGCAGCCTCAAGTGAAGGAAAGTGACATTTGCTTGTTTTACTTTTTTTTTTTAACCTTTCACTCTTCCATTGTCCGGCCTATCGAAAAACACGATGGTATCGCTTTGACGTCAACTGTTCAGACTCTCTGAGGCGTCGTTCACCTTCCACAGAGACTTCTCCATGGCTTCTGCATCTACTGAAGTCCAATATAAGTGCTGTATACAAAGAGTCATCTTTAGAAGACTAAACTAGATCTGTTTTAGTAGTAAGTAAGCAAACAAAGTGTCATGTTCCGTGGTTCGGATTATGTCTAGTTATGTTCTATTTTGTTTAGTTTCACCTGCCTCATTTGTTTGAATTCACGCACCTGTTGTTAATCATGTTAATCACTATTTAAGCCTGTCATTTTCTGTTGGTCGTGCTGGTGTTTGAACTCACGCACCGGTTGTTAATCATGTCAATCACTATTTAAGCCTGTCATTTTCTGTTGGTCGTGCAGGTGTTTGAATTCACGAACCTCTCGTTAATCATGTAAATCACTATTTAAGTGGGGGGGTTTTTTCCTTCGAAAATGCAAAAGAAGGGGACATGACCTGGCGTGAAGGTAAATACATGATTTTAATCTTAACTCAAAAGCTACAAACAAAAGGCACTCACAGTGGAGGCACAAAACTTAACGCAGGGAACAAAACTAATACTTAAACATAAAGTATGAACATAAAACAGACAACACTTACTGTGACATGAGCAAAGCAGCATGAACACAGAACATCAGTACGAACAATGGCATGGACAGAGCAAAAACAAGAGTGATGACACCAGAACGACCAACAGAAAATCCATCCATTTTCTACCGCTTATTTCCTTTGGGGTCGCGGGGGGCGCTGGTGCCTATCTCAGCTAAAATCGGGCGGAAGGCGGCGTACACCCTGGACAAGTCGCCACCTCATTGCTACAACATTCACTCTCACAAATCACACACTAGGGCCAATATAGTGTTGCCAATCAACCTATCCCCAGGTGCATGTCTTTGGAAGTGGGAGATGGCCGGAGTACCCGGACGGAACCCACGCAGTCGCGGGGAGAACATGAAAACTCCACACAGAAAGATCCCGAGCCCGGGATTGAACCCAGGACTACTCAGGACCTTCGTATTGTGATTCAGACGCACTAACCCCTCTTCCACCGTGAACAGAAAATGACAGGCTCCGCTGTGAACGGGACTCTCGCGACTGTGTTGGATCCATTGTGGATTGAACTTTCACAGTATCATGTTAGACCCGCTCGACATCCATTGCTTTCCTCCTCTCTAAGGTTCTCATAGTCATCATTGTCACCGACGTCCCACTGGGTCATTATTGTCACCAATGTCCCACTGGGTGTGAGTTTTCCTTGCCCTTATGTGGGCCTACCGAGGATGTCGTGGTGGTTTGTGCAGCCCTTTGAGACACTAGTGATTTAGGGCTATATAAGTAAACATTGATTGATTGATTGATTGATTAACAACAGGTGCGTGAGTTCAAACAAATGAGGCAGGTGAAACTAAAAGTTGTCACGGAAACGAAAACAAACCAGGGTGCTGCAAAAACCGGAACTAATGGAGTCAAAAACAAAACTAACATAACTAAACAGAACATGATCACAAGACATGACACAAAGGCTTTGATGGCAATAAAAACTTTCTTCACTTTCTAACTCGGCGGCTAGGGTATGCTGTAACAGTATGTGTCATTTCCCTTTCTATTATTTTGTCAAAACTATGACGGACAGACAGTAGGAAATGTGAAACGAAGTGAATTATATTTATATAGCGCTTTTCTCTAGTGACTCAAAGGGCTTTACATAGTGAAACCCAATATCTGAGTGGCACTGGGAGCAGGTGGGTAAAGTGGTCTTGTCCAAGGACACAACAGCAGTGACTAGGATGGCGGAAGCAGGGATCGAACCGGGAACCCTCAAGTTGCTGGCACGGCCGCTCTACCAACCGAGTGATACCGCCCCGATTATTGATCTACTTGTTCGTTTACTGTTAATATCTGCTTACTTTCTCTACCTACACTTCTGTTAAAATGTAATAATCACTTATTCGTCTGTTGTTTGGATACTTTACATTAGTTTTGGGTGATACTGCAAATGTTGGTATCAATCTGAAACCAAGTAGTTACAGGATCATACATTGGTCATACTCAAAGTTCTCCTGTGTCCAGGGACATATTTCTCCTGAGTTTATAAACATTAAAAAAAAATGACAAAAGATTTTGTAATAATGAAAACATCAACAATCGAGGTCCGTGTAGAGCTTCCCATGTCATTTGTTCACATTCAGGAGCGCCAGCCGAGTTGAGTTTTTCCTTGTCCCGTTGTGGGATCTGAGCCAAGGATGTCGTCGTGACTTGTGCAGCCCTTTGAGACACTCGTGATTTAGGGCTATATAAGTAAACATTGATTGATTGATTGATTGATTGATTGAATAGCTTGCTGTTAGCGGTTAGCTATCGTATATTCCTATCAATCAATTAATCAATCAATGTTTATATACATATATAGCCCTAAATCACAAGTGTCTCAAAGGGCTGCACAAGCCACAACGACATCCTCGGTTCAGAGCCGCGTAAGGGCAAGGAAAAACTCACAACCCAATGGGATGTCAATGTGAATGACTATGAGAAACATTGGAGAGGACCGCAGATGTGGGTGATCCCCGAAATGAGTTTCCTACGCCGGGTGGGGGGCTCTCGATTAGAGAGAGGGTGAGAAGTTCTGTCATCCGTGAGGAGCTCAAAGTAATGCTGGTGCTGCTCCACATGGAGAGGAGCCAGATGAGGTGGTCAAGATGCCATCCGAACGCCTCCCTAGGAAGGTGTTTAGGGCACCTCCGACCGGTAGGAGGCCACTGAGAAGACCCAGGACACGTCAGGAAGACTACTGTATGTCTCCCGGCTGATCTGGGAACGCCTCGGGATCCCCCGGGAGGAGCTGGACGAAGTGGCTGGGGAGAGGGAAGTCTGAGGTTCCCTCCTGAGGCTGCTGCCCCTGCGACCCGACATCGGATAAGCGGAGGAAGATTGATGGACGTCATAATTCCTCACATCGGCCCAGTATGTCCAAAATAGGAGCTGTTTGTACTATTCATGTGCTCGTCTTGATTCGGGGTTTGTTGAGATAATAAAAGGCAGAGCGCAGCATGGATGAACCCCCACCCAGCCCCACCACCCCCCCTCACCCCCACCCCGCCTTCCTCTAAAGCTGATTAGGCTGCGCATCTCTTTGTCACCCTGTGTGATTTCAGCATCCTGCTCGGCCCTCCGAGTGGAAAATTTGCCGAACTAAGTGCGCCTGGTAATGAGATCAAAAGGCTGTTTAAAATTCTGCCGAGTCGGCTGTTCAACTCCAGTGTCGCCTGGAGCTTCAGTGCACACGTACACACACACACACTTAAACACATAAACACTTTCTGAAGCGCACACACTTAGATACAGTCGCATACACACACTCAGTGGATGTGTTCTCACACACACACACACACACACACTCCAAACTAAAGTGAAGTTGATCAAAAGACATACCGGCAATGTTCAAGTCACATTTTAGCATTCGTGTTAAGATCTTGGTAAAGTGGGGGTGACCCCAGGATGCAGAGACGGGGGAGAGGGTGGAATTACAGAAATGAAAAAAATTAATTAGACAAAAAGGGATAACTATGGTCGATGGGGCAGAAGCGCACACCATGAAATCTGGACAAAAAAGCTTCCTCAGCGGTCGGCAGGAGAAAGGGCCAGGGCACACTGAGCATGGCAAGAGTCCAACAAAAGTTATCCTTTTTACTTCAGGGGGACTAGGGGATAAACGCACAGGAGGTTAGGGAATTCAGGACAAAGGAATGAAAACATACCAGGTGAATGCACCACAGGAGTACTGGAGATAATAACCGGCGAGGCCAAGCTGACGATGACGAGCCTAAATACTGGTGTGCTAATTGCGAGCAGGTGTGCCTCAAGGTCCGCCCCTCGCCGAGGACGAATCACTAAAAGCACAGGTGCAGAGAAAGGAGAAGGCAGGAAAACACTAAAAACACAATTTGTGCATGTCTTAAAACACAGAATGACCGCGTGAGGCCAATCATAAATTACAAAATAGATGTAAATAAGTATCTATGTCGAGTGTAAAATACAACGGTGCTGCTTTTGTTTTGAAAAGCGTTATTTGTATGACTTCCGTGTGGACGTATGCGCGTGTGTGATGTGAGTGAATGTGAACAGCGGCAATCACACATTACAAAATCATTTTTAAAAAACATCTATGTCGTGCGTGCAATACAACTGTGCTGCTTTTATTTTGAAAAGTATTATTTATGGGCGTATGTCCATGTGTAATTTGTGAGTGAAGCCCGAGGGTCAAAAAGGAGTTAGGACTTATCGTTAACGCGTAAACCATGTGGTCCTCTCCAAGGTTTCTCATTGTCACCCCACTGGGTTGAGTTTTTCCTTGCCCCCATGTGGGATCTGAACCGAGGATGTCGTTGTGGCTTGTGCAGCCCTTTGAGACATTTGTGATTTAGGGCTATATAAATAAACATTGATTGCCCGATTGTAGCTGAGATAGGCACCAGCGCCCCCCGTGACCCCAAGGGGAATAAGCGGCAGAAAATGGATGGATGGATGATCACGTTAACTCTGAGTCGTAAAAATATAAGAAAAAAGATCAAAAACACGTAAGGTGAAGAGAATCAGCACAAAATTCGATACAAAATGTGAAAAGTCAAAGTATGCCAGGGATATTTTGATATATTTTTTTTTTATTCCACAGACATATTAAATATCAAAAATGAGTACCGACTTTGTGTTATACATAACAAACTGTATCATTATTAGCATTGACATTTCAGCTTTTTCTAATGAAATTAACTCTTTTTGTCCTGCTGAAATAAGCAGGGGCGTCCATGATAGCGTTGTTTGGATGGCAACATTTGTTCCTCCAAAACCTGTGTGTACCTTTCAGCATTAATGGTGCCTTCACAGATGTGTAAGTTACCCATGCCTTGGCGACTAATACACCCCCACACCATCACAGATGCTGGCTTTTCAACTTTGCGTCTATAACAATCCGGATGGTTCTTTTCCGCTTTGGTCCAGAAGATACAAAATCTACAGTTTCCACCAAAAAATTGGAATGTGGACTCGTCAGACCACAGAACACTTTTCCACTTTGCATCAGTCCATCTTTGATGAGCTCAGGTGCAGCAAAGCTGGCCGTGTTTCTGGGTGTTGTTGATAAACGGCTTTGGCTTTGCATAGTAGAGTTTTAACTTGCACTTACAGATGTAGCGACCAACTTTAGTTACTGACAGTAGTTTTCTGAAGTGTTCCTGAGCCCATGTGGTGATATCCTTTACACGCTGATATCGGTTTTTTGATGCAGTATCGAAGGTCAAGGCCTTGCCGTTAACGCGCAGTGATTTCTCCAAATTCTCAGAACCCATCCATCCATTTTCTACCGCTTATTCCCTTTCGGGGTCGCGGGGGGCGCTGGCGCCTATCTCAGCTACAGTCGGGCGGAAGGCGGGGTACACCCTGGACAAGTCGCCACCTCATCGCAGGGCCAACACAGATAGACAGACAACATTCACACTCACATTCACACACTAGGGCCAATTTAGTGTTGCCAATCAACCTATCCCCAGGTGCATGTCTTTGGAGGTGGGAGGAAGCCGGAGTACCCGGAGGGAACCCACGCATTCACGGGGAGAACATGCAAACTCCACACAGAAAGATCCCGAGCCTGGATTTGAACCCAGGACTGCAGGACCTTCGTGTTGTGAGGCAGACGCACTAACCCCTCTGCCACCGTGAAGCCTTTTGATGATATTACGGACCGTAGATGGTGAAATCTTTAAATTCCTTGCAACAGCTCGTTGAAACATGTTGTTCTTAATTTGTTTGACAATTTGCTCACACATTTGTTGACAAAGTGGTGACCCTCGCCCCGTCCTTGTTTGTGAATGACTGAGCATTTCACGGAAGCTGCTTTTATACCCAATTCTGGCACCCACCCGTTCCCAATTAGCCGGTTCACCTGTGGGATGTTCTAAATAAGTGTTTGATGAGCATTCTTCAACTTTCTCAGTCTTTGTTGCCATGTGTGCCAGCTTTTTTGAAACATGCTGCAGGCTTCAAATGCAAAATGAGATAATATATTTGCTATAAACAACAATGTTTCTGCGTTCGAATGTTAAATATCTTGTGTTTGTAGTCTATTCAATTGAACATAGGTCAAATTTTTGGGGGGAAATTTACGATTATTTATGGTTTACACAACGTGCCAACTTCACTGGTTTCCGGTTTTGTAATATTTTGGTGCTCATGAGACGTTTTGCAACGGCAGTTGGAGGCATAAATTTACCAAAATTGTTAATATATTACTTTGGGTTTTAGTCGTTCATCTATCATTAAAACCATTTTTGTTAAATGAGAGTTAATGACGCTTTGTGAAAACTCCTCAATATCTCTTTTTCATTCCTTGAAATCATGAATGCCATGAAACTTTCAGCAGCGGTGGCGTTAGTCCTTCAGAGAGTCGACCTGCAGACGCAGCTGAGGGACAACTTTCCCCTCAGGTCCACCTCACAAGGAGCTCACTACTGACCTTAATCTCATTTTGGAGCCTCCTGCTAGGCCACAAATTAAATCAGCCCCCCGTGTGTGTGTGTGTGTGTGTGTGTGTGTGTGTGTGTGTGTGTGTGTGTGTGTGTGTGTGTGTGTGTGTGTGTGTGTGTGTGTGTGTGTGTGTGTGTGTGTGTGTGTGTGTGTGTGAAGAGGGCAATGCCATATGGCCTCGCTGATCATTAGTGAGGCTGCTGCAGGCAATGAACCGCTGGAGCTACTCCCTTTACACACATTACTCCACACACACACTCAGCAACTCGCTGAGTGTCACGACACATCGTGTTCAGAGGCTGTGAAGGGCCGGTAAGCTTCAGCTTTTGCACACACACACTTACAGACACTCCAGTGTGATGATGAAGGTCCTGCATGTCTCCACAGATGGTGATAGTCTGCTAAACTCTCCTTGGTGCCAGTAAATGTTGTGCAAGCCCGACCCAGACGGACCTGCCTCTGGGCGCCCATCATGACTCTGTGTGTGTGTGTGTGTGTGTGTGTGTGTGTGTGTGTGTGTGTGTGTGTGTGTGTGTGTGTGTGTGTGTGTGTGTGTGTGTGTGTGTGTGTGTGTGTGTGTGTGCGTGTGTGTGCGTGTGTGTGTGTGTGTGTGTGTGTGTGTCACCTTTCGGGGGACTTCTGACGGTATGGGGACGAAAAAAGGGAAACCTTTTTTAATGATATTCAGATCCATTCTGAAGACGCCAAAGTGATTTTTAAGCTTTGGCCCATAAAACATGTTTACTGGTTAGTTTAAGGTTGAGTCGTTTGCACATATTCCCTTTATTTTAAAAGGTCCTCAGTATTCACGTACAAATGTGTGTGAATTATGCAAAATTATTGAAATTTGATCCCGATGAACCATATTAACTCTTTTTTCCCCAGGGTCCCCAGTAAGAATGATCAGCACATTACTTCACCAATCCAGAGATTTAAAGACGTGTATTTGCTAACTGGGCAGTGGACATTTTACCAAATTTTTTGTATGGGTCCCCACAAGTCACGATCCCCATTCAAAATGATAACCTGTGTGTGTGTGTGTGTGTGTGTGTGTGTGTGTGTGTGTGTGTGTGTGTGTGTGTGTGTGTGTGTGTGTGTGTGTGTGTGTGTGTGTGTGTGTGTGTGTGTGTGTGTGTGTGTGTGTGTGTGTGTGTGTGCGTGCGTGCGTGCGTGCGTGCGTGCGTGCGTGCGTGCGTGCGTGCGTGCGTGCGTGCGTGCGTGCGTGCGTGCGTGCGTGCGTGCGTGCGTGCGTGCGTGCGTGCGTTTGAATGTACAAAACACATTTCTGTTGCTTTACCAAGGGGGACAAAAATGAAAGGATCTCATTGAAATGATGTCGATATTTTAGTTCTGGTCTATGCAGGAAGGTTTTTAGTAAAAATCAACGTTTACTCTAATCTCGGGGTGTCCAAACTACTTGTGTACAAACAAGCGTGGCCTGCCAGCGTCTTCAATTTTGGCTTAGTTTCGGTTTTCTCTAGTAAAGAAAGAAAAACATGTGTTATGGTTTACTAAGGGAGATGACGGGAGACTAACACCTGGTGGCAGTAGTGTACAGAGATTTATTATCCATCCATCCATCTTCTTCCGCTTATCCGAGGTCGGGTCACGGGGGCAGCAGCCTAAGAAGGGAAGCCCAGACTTCCCTCTCCCCAGCCACTTCGTCTAGCTCTTCCTGGGGGATCCCGAGGCGTTCCCAGGCCAGCCGGGAGACATAGTCTTCCCAACGTGTCCTGGGTCTTCCCCGTGGCCTCCTACCGGTTGGAAGTGCCCTAAACACCTCCCTAGGGAGGCGTTTGGGTGGCATCCTGACCAGGTGCCCGAACCACCTCATCTGGCTCCTCTCGATGTGGAGGAGCAGCGGCTTTACTTTGAGTTCCTCCCGGATGGCAAAGCTTCTCACCCTATCTCTAAGGGAGAGCCCCGTCACACGGCGGAGGAAACTCATTTCGGCCGCTTGTACCCGTGATCTTGTCCTTTCGGTCATGACCCAAGGCTCATGACCATAGGTGAGGATGGGAATGTAGATCGACCGGTCAATTGAGAGCTTTGCCTTCCGGCTCAGCTCCTTCTTCACCACAACGGATCGGTACAACGTCCGCATTACTAAAAAGGCGCCGCACCGATTCGCCTGTCGATCTCACGATCCACTCTTCACTCACTCGTGAACAAGACTCCTAGGTACTTGAACTCCTCCACTTGGGGCAGGGTCTCCTCCCCAACCCGGAGATGGCATTCCACCCTTTTCCAGGCGAGAACCTTGGACTCGGACTTGGAGGTGCTGATTCTCATTCCGGCCGCTTCACACTCGGCTGCGAACCGATCCAGTGAGAGCTGAAGATCCCGGCCAGATGAAGCCATCTGGACCACATCATCTGCAAAAAGCAGAGACCTAATCCCGCGGCCACCAAACCGGAACCCCTCAACGCCTTGACTGCGCCTAGAAATTCCGTCCATAAAAGTTATGAACAGAATCAGTGACAAAGGACAGCCTTGGCGGAGTCCAACCCTCACTGGAAATGTGTTCCAGATTTATTATATATGTGGTATATATATATATATATATATATATATATATATATATATATATATATATATATATATATATATATATATATATATATATATATTTACAATATTTACAATATAGGGCTTCACGGTGGAAGAGGGGTTAGTGCGTCTGCCTCACAATACGAAGTTCCTGCAGTCCTGGGTTCAAATCCAGGCTCGGGATCTTCCTGTGTGGAGTTTGCATGTTCTCCCCGTGAATGCGTGGGTTCCCTCCGGGTACTCCGGCTTCCTCCCACTTCCAAAGACATGCACTTGGGGACAGGTTGATTGGCAACACTAAATTGGCTCTAGTGTTTGAAAGTGAGTGTGAATGTTGTCTGTCTATCTGTGTTGGCCTTGCGATGAGGTGGCGACTTGTCCAGGGTGTACCCCGCCTTCCGCCCGATTGTAGCTGAGATAGGCGCCAGCACCCCCCGCGACCCCAAAAGGGAATAAGCGGTAGAAAATGGATGGATGGATGGATATTTACAATAAGAACACAAAACAATACTAACATTAAACCAAGGACATGAAGTGTGACAAAAACTCAAGTGTGTATGGTGTAAAACTATGTGTGTGTAGATTAGCTGGAGTGTCTTACCAAAGTGTTGGAGGTGCTTGTAGAGAGACGCGATGCAGGCAGAGTAGTCCATGTACGGAAGCGAGGAGTCGAGGAACAAAGGAGGCAGTCGGAGTCCAGAGGGAGATCCAGGGAAAAGGGTGAGATCACCTTAGAGACGACGGAGTGTACTACGGAGGGGAAACAAGAAAACACACTGAGAACACGAAGGGGCAGAACACAGGGAGAGCAGGATCGCAAAAAGCGGGATGGCAGCTTACTGAACGTCAGTTGAGAACTATATTCCCGCCCCGATCCTTGGTCCACTGGTCCACTGGTCCCCTTATACAGCCTCACGTCATCAGTCACAGGTGTGGACTGCGGCCAGCTGCGGCGGAGAGTGGGCGTGGTCCGCTTGAAGAGCGCGGGGGCGTGTCCGGGTGCGCTGTCAGCGGGCCCTCTGGGTGGAACCGCAGCGGAGGAAAATGCAAACCGCATGTGCCACCACAACATGGAAATTAACTTTATTATCATTGTACTTTGTATATTGTACAAAATGACAAAGGCTGTCCTTTGTCACCGATTCTCTTCATAACTTTTATGGACAGAATTTCTAGGCGCAGTCAGGGTGTTGAGGGTATCTGGTTGCAGGATCAGATCTCTGCTTTTTGCAGATGATGTGGTCCTGATGGCTTCATCTGGCCAGGATCTTCAGCTCTCCCTGGATCAGTTTGCAGCCGAGTGAGAAGTGATGAGAATCAGCACCTCCAAGTTCAAGTCCATGGTTCTCGCCCGGAAAAGGGTGGATTGCCATCTCTGGGTTGGGGAGGAGACCCTGCCCCAAGTGGAGGAGTTCAAGTAACTAGGAGTCTTGTCCACGAGTGGGGGAAGAGTGGCTCATGAGATCGACAGGCGGATCGGTGCGGCGTCTTCAGTAATGCGGACGTTGTATCAATCCGTTGTGGTGAAGAAGGAGCTGAGCCAGAAGGCAAAGCTCTCAATTTACCAGTCGATCTACGTTCCCATCCTCACCTATGGTCATGAGCTTTGGGTCATGACCGAAAGGATAAGATCACGGGTGCAAGCGGCCGAAATGAGTTTCCTCCGCCGGGTGGCAGGGCTCTCCCTTAGAGATAGGGTGAGAAGCTCTGCCATCCGGGATGAACTCAAAGTAAAGCCGCTGCTCCTCCACACCGAGAGGAGCCAGGTGAGGTGGCTCGGGCATCTGGTCAGGATGCCCCCCGAACGCCTCCCTAGGGATGTGTTTAGGGCACATCCAACCGGCAGGAGGCCACGGGGAAGACCCAGGACACGTTGGGAAAACTATGTCTCCCGGCTGGCCTGGGAACGCCTCGGGATCCCTCGGGAAGAGCTAGACGAAGTGGCTTGGTAAAGGGAAGTCTGGGCTTCCCTGCTTAGGCTGCTGCCCCCGCGACCCGACCTCAGATAAGCGGAAGAAGATGGATGGATGGATGGAATCTCATTTTTAGTAGGCCTTTAACAAGTGTATCTTCATAAGTTCGTCCACTATAACATTAATAACTGTTTAAACAGTAACACTGTGTTTGAATATTTTATTTTAACAAGTGGTTCTTTGGCGTTCCACTCGTGTCAGAGTTGGTACCAAGCATGGCGCCATGTGGTCCCGTGAGGGGCTTTTAAGAGATACTTTATCTGATTGGTCGTGACTACAAGGCGCCAACTCTGAAACCGATTCGTCCATAGTCTCTCCATCTACGGCTCTGACCAGGGTACCGCCATTTGAGAATCGCCGGTCTAAGTGGCCTGTCCTCCCCGCAGGTGCCAACGCCAAGCTGCGCTACCAGATCGCGGCGGGAAACACCATGGGCACCTTCGACGTGGAGCCGGAGGTGGGCACCATCTTTGTGGCGCAGCCGCTGGACTACGAGATGGAGCGGCGCTACGACCTGCGGCTGGTGGCCTCCGACGGCAAGTGGGAGAACGAGACGCTGGTGGTGGTGCAGGTGGTCAACCGGAACGACGAGGCGCCCGTCTTCACCCGGACGGAATACCACGCCGTCGTCACGGAGGAGCTGACGGAACTTCCTGTTTTCATCATGGAGGTACACAATGAAGTCACTATCATTGCCATCCATTTTCTACCGCTTATTCCCATTTGGGGTTGCGGGGGGCGCTGGCGCCTATCTCAGCTACAATCGGGCGGAAGGCAGAGTACACCCTGGACAAGTCGACACCTCATCGCAGGGCGTCACTATGATTGGATGGTACTAAAGATGAGAATTCATAAAATGTTTCCGGTTCCGATTCTGCTTGTTTCTTATCGATTCTCATTTGAACAAAAGGAGAAAAAAAACGTGGATTATCATCAGTTTTGTTTAGTTAAGAACAGTGGTTCTCAAACTTTTTTTTTACTAAGTACATTGGATATTTCGGAATGTGTATATATAGAAACACAATACGATGATTTGTAAATCCTTTTAAACAGAATTTAAAAATTTTAAAAAGTTGGCACAGGGGCATTTTTACCACTGTGTTACTTGGCCTTTCCTTTTAACAACACTCAGTAAATGTTTGGGAACTGAGGAGACCACGTTTTTAAAGTTTTTCAGGTGGAATTCTTTCCCATTCTTGCTTGATGTACAGCCTAAGTTGTTCAACAGTCCGGGGTCTCCATAGTGCTATTTTAGGCTTCATAATATTTTGAGGTCTGGACTACAGGCAGGCCAGTTTAGTACCCGCACTCTTTTACTACGAAGCCATGCTGTTTTAACACGTGGCTTGGCATTGTCTTGCTGAAATAAGCAGGGGCGTCCATGAAAACATTGCATATGTTGCTCCAAAACCTGTATGTACCTTTCAGCAATAATGGTGCCTTCACAGATGTGTAAGTTACCCATGCCTTGGGCACTAATACACCCCCTAACCATCACAGATGCTGGCTTTTGAACTGTGCGCCTATAACAATCCGGATGGTTCTTTACCTCTTTGTTCTGGAGGACACGACGTCCACAGTTTCCAAAAACAATTTGAATTGTGGACTCGTCAGACCACAGAACACTTTTCCACTTTGCATCAGTCCATCTTAGATGAGCTCAGGCCCAGAAAAGCCAGCAGCGTTTCTGGGTGTTGTTGATAAATGGCTTTGGCTTTGCATAGTAGAGTTTTAACTTTCCCTTATAGATGTAGCGACCAACTGTACACTGAAAAAAGTGACTTTTTGGAGCTGTAAACTCTATTAGAGTAACTGTCATAATTTATACCTAATATTTTTAACATTCAGTAAGAACTACAGTTTCTTAAGTAAAATTAAACATATTAATAACGTAAAACATGAATTATGGGGGAAGAGTAAGTTTCACTTATGTTTCCTCATACTATTTAAATGTTTAATAGTTGTACGTACATAAACCTAAAAATATTACATAAACTTTACTCTGAAAATCTAGTGTTTTGAAAAGCATGCACGACGACGCATGCGCACAGCACAACAGGCTCTGGCCGACTGGCTCTGCTCCGGCCGTTAGGATCACTTCACAGAGCACTGCAAGGTGGCATTATGGGTAATTCTTATCTTGCGTTTATAATGTGTTACAGAGTCGATGTTCTCCAGAAATGTATTTGGTGGTTCACAGAGTTTGGCGCATATTAGTAAGAATTTTAAAGTTGTTTATATCACAACCGTCAGTGTAAAAGGTATGGCTGTTGACTAAGTATGCATTGCAATCACGTAGACCAGTGGTCCCCAACCACCGGGCCGCGGCCCGATTGGTACCGGGCCGCAGAAGAATTTTTTATAGAAAAAAAACTAATAAGAATTTTTAAAAAAAAATTTATCAAATCAACATAAAAAACACAATATATACTTACAAATAGTGCACCAACCACAAAAACCTCCCTTTTTCATGACAAAAACGTCCCTTTTTCATGACAAAGAAGAAAAAAAAAAAAGGACAAACCCCACGCGGGACAACAGCGCTGCTGTTCCTCATGCTTTCAGTCAAAGCGGCTACAAAGAAACTAGTTAGGTAGAGCTTGCGTTCTTGCAGATGGATCACTGTGGAGGTCTTGCACCTTCTGGTTCTTCGGACCACCTAGAAGAGACATGACAGGCTCGACGGTTTTGCGATTAGGTTTGTTTTTCAGTTAACTTCTCATTCTGCTTTTCAGCAATCGCCTCTCGTGACGGTCTCGTTCCTCGGGTTGCTTTTCAGCCATCCCCTCTCTCTCGACCATCGACTCCAACTTCTCCAAACCACTTCCTTCCCGGCTGGTGAACAGATAAAGTTAAAGTACCAATGATTGTCACACACACACTAGGTGTGGCGAAATTATTCTCTGCATTTGACCATCACCCTTGATCACTCCCTGTGAGGTGAGGGGATCAGTGAGCAGCAGCGGTGCCGCGCCCGGGAATCATTTTTTTGTGATTCAACCCCCAATTCCAACCCTTTAAGCTGAGTGCCAAGCAGGGAGGTAATTGTTATAGTCTTTGGTATGACTCAGCCGGGATTTGAACTCATGACCTACCAATCTCAGGGCGGACACTCTCCCCACGTGGCCACTGAGTAGCCTAAAACATAGCATAAACGCGCCCGAATTGTTAGGATCGGATTGGATGGAACCCAAGGATGCAGAGATGTATAGGTTGTAGACAAAAGTTCTCCCTTTATTTTGGGCGGAAGGTGGATGTAGCTGAAAACGCGCCATGAAAAAACTACTAAGATAAATGCCAAAACTAAACCAAAAGCGCTAAACAAGACCAGGTATAATACTAACAGAGATAATGTAAAACAAAGGAGCAAAGTACAAAAATAAAAACGCTAGACGAGGCTAGGAAAAATACTTTGAGAAAGAAGTGAAACATCCGAGGTCGGGACGCGGGGGCAGCAGCCTAAGAAGTGAAACAGAAAAACAAAATGTAAACTAAAAGCGCTAGTCAAAGCTAGGTAAACAGGCAAACCTGTGAGATGCACGAGCCAAACAAGCAAGTGGAACGAGAGTAGGAGACACGCACAAAGCTACAGCAGTAACCACAAAGTTCCGGCGCTTACAGGCCGTCAGCACCCAGGTTATATAGGCACTCTGATCAACCTCAGGTGTCTTGGATTGCCCAGCGCCAGCTGCACTCCGAACTGTGGACGAGAGTGAGAGTAAATATGATGTGCAAAATCAATACAGAAAAGAGCAAGGAAAATTCAGCTTACCACACGGATGGGCCATCCACGCGCCTGTCACCGACCTCGGAGCCGGCCCCGGCGCGCCCCGCCTCGCTGCAGGTCTGCAGGCCACGTCTCCTCGCAATCACATAATGATAATATAATAATGGATTAGATTTATATCGCGCTTTTCTATTGTTAGAGACTCAAAGCGCTCACATAGAAGTGGAAACCCATCATTCATTCACACCTGGTGGTGGTAAGCTACATCTGTAGCCACAGCTGCCCTAGGGTAGACTGACAGTTTGCCTATGGCCCCTCCGACCACCACCTATCATTCATTCATCATTCATTCACCAGTGTGAGTGGCACCAGGGGCAAGGGTGAAGTGCCCTGCCCAAGGACACGACGGCAGCGATTTGGATGTCAATAGGTGGGAAGCGAACCTGCAACCCTCAGGTTTCTGGCACAGCCGCTCTACCCACCACGCCATGCCCCCCCTTATTAATGACCTATTGTTCCACTCAACACTTTTTTAACCTGGTCGGATTTCTGATGAAACTGCTGGAAATGTCAGGACCAGGAAATTGCCCACCCTTAGATTAGATTAGATTATCTTAGATTAGATTAGATTAGATCAGATTAGATTAGATTAGATAGTACTTTATTTATTCCTTCAGTATATAAAATTTAAAATTTTTAGCACAATCCCATTCAAGATCAGACAAACATTACAGAGAGACAGAACAGGATCGCTGACGGGTCTGCCGGCTTCCGGGGCCCCTTACAAAAAAGGTGAGACACAGGTAAACAAGTGGGGGGGGGGATGGGAGAAAAAAATTGAAGATTAAAATAAAATTTTAAAAAACGGTCAAGCCTGGGCCCTGGAGAGGGGGTCCAGACTGAGGCCAAGGGGGAAAAAACAACAACAACTCATAGCCATAGTACACATCCCTCTCACATGTGTGTTAGAGGGAAACATCAAAGAAGACAAAGGACATTAAAGATATCAAAGCAGTGGATACAACTAGCCACTTCTACATACAGCTATGAATAAAAATTAAAATAAACGTATACTGTGGTGGCCTCTGCGGTGTTAGAACACTATGTGAACAATATGTAGACTATAGAGATGCGCGGTTTGCGGTCTCATCTGCGGAGCCCGCGGATAAACCGCGGGTCGGGCGGGTGACATGACGAAAAAATTGATTTTAAATAGATTCGGGCGGGTGGCGGTTGAACCATTTGGAAATATATGATATACATGGTTCAGAGATCGGTAACTTTTACTGTTCTAAGAGCCATTTTGGACCCGTGTCACAAAGCGAAGAAGACATTATTTTACGTAAACATTCTCAAGAACGTCTGCCGGCAGTCACCCAGTGTAAGGGCGTGCTATGAAGCCTTTGCCTTTGACGCCTTCTACAACATGTACAATTTAGTTGCAAGTCCAGCAATATGTCATGTGTGGCCTCCACTGTAACACGCACACGACTGCAAGACATACTGGGTGACACAGAGTACACTAATGGTTGTGATATAAACAATTTTAACACTCTTACTAATATGCGCCACGCTGCAAAGCCACACCAAACAAGAATGACAAACACATTTCGGGAGAACATCCTCACAGTAACACAACATAAACGCAACACAACAAATACCCAGAATCCTTTGCATCCATGACACATCCTGACTATATTATACACCCCACTAGCAGCAAAGTATATTCAGGATGTGTCATGGATGCAAAGGGTTCTGGGTATTTGTTGTGTTGCGTTTATGTTGTTTTACTGTGAGGATGTTCTCCCGAAATGTGTTTGTCATTCTTGTTTGGTGTGGCTTCACAGTGTGGTGCATATTAGTAAGAGTGTTAAAATTGTTTATATCACAACCATTAGTGTACTCTATATCACCCAGTATGCCCTTCAATCTTGTACGTGTGTTTGCGGAGACTGCATACAGCATGTTGCTGGACTGGCAAACGGTTCGTACATGTTGTTGAAAGTGTCAAAGGCAATGGCTTCACAGCACGCCCTTATTCCCGTTATCTGAATGAGCACCATCGGATATTTGCGAGAACATTAGCGGCTCCCATTGCATACTTTACTTTGAGACACGGTCAAACTAGTTCATTTAGTGGTAAAGGTCGCCGACTCCGGATATATAACAACGGGCGGGCGGTTGCGGTTCTGATAAAATGTTGGTTCGGGTGGATGACGACTTTAGTGATGCGGTTGCGGATGATATAATTGCCAATCCGCGCATCTCTAGTAGACTAATAATGAATCAAACAACCTGCATGCTAGGATCAGGTGTCGCCACGGCAACACGTGCGACTCAATCCGCTTCGACACAGCATCCTGTGGAGCAGCGGCTTCCACTGGAAAAGTTCCCTCCCAAAGTCGACCGACCTCCTTTCTCCTGAGGCGTTCTCCCGCCTTCCGTCACACCTCCCTGCCGCAACGGGCGCTAATGTGAATGTGCCGCCGCGCTAAATCAGATTATAAAGATGGAAGTGCGGCGCGGAGGGCGGCGGCGTAATCCCACGTGTCGCCCAGTCCGCCGCTCGCCTGCTGGAATTGATTTGATGTGCGCCCGTTCCTTCGCTAAACACCCGGCAGCCGGCCCCTCACACAACCTAAAGGATTGGAGAATCCAACTTAAAATGAATACCGTATTTCCATGTAATATGCGCCTGCCTTCAACTACTGCCGGGTCAAACTCGCTCCCCAAATTTATTAGCGCATGCTTACTTCAACCGCCGGGTCAAATTCGTGACGTCACGAGTGACGCTTCCCCTGTCGTCATTTTCAATATGGTGGAGGAGTTTTATTTAGCTTTTACTGTGTGTAAACCAGGGGTCTTGTTCCACGGCCATACAGATCACACTGATGGTTGTGATATAAAACAACTTTAACACTCTTACTAATATGCACCACACTCTGTGAACCCACACCAAACAAGAATAACAAACACATTTCGGGAGAACATCGGCTCTGTAACACATTATAAACGCAACATAAGAATTACCCAGAATGCCATGCATCCATGACTCTCAGCTATATTATACACCCTGCTAGCACCAAAACCCCCCCGCCCCCCTCCATCCGTCGGTTGAGGTGGGCGGGTTGGGGGTGCGTGTATAATATAGCCAAGAGTCATGGATGCATGGCATTCTGGGTAATTATTATGTTGCTTTTATAATGTGTTACAGAGCCGATGTTCTCCCGAAATGTGTTTGTTATTCTTGTTTGGTGTGGGTTCACAGAGTGTGGTGCATATTAGTAAGAGTGTTAAAGTTGTTTTATATCACAACCATCAGTGTGATCTGTATGGCTGTTGACCAAGTATGCATTGCAATCTCGTATGAGAAGCAGCGAAATGCATGGGCACGCACGCAGATAGCATGGTGTAAAGGTGGGCGCGATCGACACGTTGTAGAGCAGTGGTCCCAAGCCACCGGGCCGCGGCCGCAGAATAATTTTGATAAAAAAAAATTTTTTGCACACTCAATTTTTTACTGCATGCCATTGGTAAGCGCAGGGGTGAGAAGAGGTTTTAAAACTATTAGCGCCTGCTTACTTTACCCGCATGCCTTGAATAAGCGCAGGGGTGAGAAGAGGTTTTTCAACTATTAGCGCCTGCTTGCTTTAACCGCGTGCCTTGAATAAGCGCACGGGCGAGAAGCGGTTTTAAACCTACTAGCACCTGCTTACTTTAACCGCATGCCTTGAATAAGCGCGGGGGTGAGAAGAGGTTTTGGAGCTATTGGCGCCTGCTTACTTTAACCGCGTGCCTTGAATAAGCGCAGGGGTGGGAAGAGGTTTTGGGGCTATTAGCGCCTGCTTGCTTTAACCGCATGCCTTGAATAAGCGCAGGAGTGAGAAGAGGTTTTGGCGCTATTAGCGCCTGCTTACTTTAACCGCATGCCTTGAATAAGCGCATGGGTGGGGGGGGGTGAGACTATTAGGGCCTGCTTACTTTAACCGGGTGCCTTGAATAAGCGCAGGGGTGAGAAGGGGTTTTGAAACGATTAGCGCCTGCTTACTTTAACCGCATGCCTTGAATATGCGCAGGGGTGGGAAGAGGTTTTGGAACTATTAGCGCCTGCTTACTTTAACCACATGCCTTGAATAAGTGCAGGGGTGAGAGGAGGTTTTGTCGCTATTAGCGCCTGCTTACTTTAACCGCATGCCTTGAATAAGCGCAGGGGTGAGGGGGGTGAGACTATTAGGGCCTGCTTACTTTAACCGGATGCCTTGAATAAGCGCAGGGGTGAGAAGGGGTTTTGAAACGGTTAGCGCCTGCTTGCTTTACCCGCATGCCTTGAATAAGCGCAGGGGTGAGGAGAGGTTTGGAAGCTATTAGCGCCTGCTTACTTTAACCGCATGCCTTGAATATGCGCAGGGGTGGGAAGAGGTTTTAGAAATATTAGCGCCTGCTTACTTTAACCGCATGCCTTGAATAAGCGCAGGGGTGGGGGGGGGTTGGGGCTATTAGCGCCTGTTTACTTTAACCGCATGCCTTGAATATGCGCAGGGGTGGGAAGAGGTTTTGAAACTATTAGCGCCTGCTTACTTTAACCGCATGCCTTGAATAAGCGCATGGGGTGAGGAGAGGTTTTAAAACTATTAGCGCCTGTTTACTTTAACCGCGTGCCTTGAATAAGCGCAGGGGTGAGGGGGGGGGTTAAACTAATAGGGCCTGCTTACTTTAACCGCATGCCTTGAATATGCGCAGGGGTGGGAAGGGGTTTTAGAACTATTAGCGCCTGCTTATTTTAACCGCATGCCTTGAATAAGCGCAGGGGTGAGAAGGTGGTTTTGGGGCTGTTAGCGCCTGCTTACTTTACCCGCATGCCTTGGATAAGCGCAGGGGTGAGAAGAGGTTTTTCAACTATTAGCGCCTGTTTACTTTAACCGCGTGCCTTGAATAAGCGCACGGGTGAGAAGCGATTTTAAAACGATTAGCGCATGATTTCTTTAACCGCATGCCTTGAATAAGCGCAGGAGTGAGAAGAAGTTTTAAATGAATTAGCGCCCCGGCGGCTATTAAAGGAAATACTGTAGTTGTGACTTCACCTGTCGTCTACCTGTCGCCAGGCAACGTACAGGAGGGGTAAGAAGGGGGGCATCAAAGGTTGGAGTAAACAACTCCGGGAAAGGAGACGGAACGCTCACAGTTTCATTTTAACTCTCTTTCGTGAGCGGCCATTAACTTTTAATTGCATGGTTGGGATGCGGTGACAGTCGGGGCGCCGCTCTGGGAGATAAAAGGATGCAAACGGGCGGCGGGTTGAGCACAGCTCGCCGCGGTGTGCGTTATCTGCTCGGCTCCAACATTTCTACTTAATGAAAAGCACGGTGATAAGAGAAGGGGGGGGGCTCCCCTTGAGACGTTTGGTCACAGTATCAATGTAACATGATTTTAATACCACATTGGACTTGTAGAATGGCCTTGCCAGGTACTCAGAGACTTGCATTACTTCATAACAGATAAGGGAGGCAGTAAAATATACAAAGAAGTCCACGCAGCATAAATAAGGCTAGAGGACTTGGGCTTCTCTATTATTTTCTGTTACCCAATTCCAGAAGAAGAAGAAAATATTTTATGCACCCCCTCAACACTTAAAAATCAATCAATGTTTATCTATATAGCCCTAAATTACGAGTGTCTCAAAGGGCTGTGCAAGCCACAATGACATCCTCGGTTCAGAGCCCACATAAGGGCGAGGAAAAACTCACAACCCAGTGGGATGTCAATGAGAATGACTATGAGAAACCTTGGAGAGGACTGCAGATGTGGCTCTAACTTAATAGTGAGAGTCCAGTCCATAGCGGATCTAGCATTATAGTGTGAGAGTCCAGTCCATAGTGGATCTAACATAATAGTGAGAGTCCAGTCCATAGTTGATCTAACATAAAAGTGAGAGTCCAGTCCAGAGTGGAGCTAACATAATAGTGTGAGAGTCCAGTCCATAGTGGAGCTAACATAATATTGTGAAAGTCCAGACCATAGTAGATCTAAAATAATATTGTGAGAGTCCAGTCCATAGTGGATCTAACATGATAGTGTGAGAGTCCAGTCCATAGTGGATCTAACATAATATTGTGTGAGTCCAGTCCATAGTGGCTCTAACATAATAGCGAGAGTCCAGTCCATAGTGGAGCTAACATAATAGTGAGAGTCCAGTCCATAGTGGATCTAGCGTAATAGTGTGAGAGTCCAGTCCATGGTGGATCTAACATAATATTGAGAGAGTCCAGTCCATAGTGGATGTAGCATAATAGTGAGAGTCCAGTCCATAGTGGATCTAACATAATAGTGAGAGTCCAGTCCATAGTGGATCTAGCATAATAGTGTGAGAGTCCAGTCCATAGTGGCTCTAACATGATAGTGAGAGTCCAGTCCATAGTGGATCTAACAAAATAGTGAGAGTCCAGTCCATAGTGCATCTAACATAATAGTGAGAGTCCAGTCCATAGTGGATCTAACATAATAGTGAGAGTCCAGTCCATAGTGGAGCTAACATAATAGTGAGAGTCCAGTCCATAGTGGATCTAACATAATAGTGAGAGTCCAGTCCATAGTGGATCTAACATAATAGTGAGAGTCCAGTCCATAGTGGAGCTAACATAGTAGTGAGAGTCCAGTCCATAGTGGGGCCAGCAGGAGACCATCCCGAGCGGAGACGGGTCAGCAGCTCAGAGATGGACCCAACCTTGCCGTAAAACGTTTTTGGTTCTCTAATATATTGTCAATTTGCCGGATCAGGATTCGAAATCGGACCGAGATCATAGGACAAAAATGTTGATCAGTTATGGTATAGTAGATATGTTAAACCCTCAGCAGGTTTTGAAGAGAATTTTGAATATATTGAAGAGTATCTTGAATATATCAAGGAGTATCTTCAATATATCGAAGAGTATCTTGAATTTATGGAAGAGTATCTTGAATATATCGAAGAGTATCTCGAATATATTAAAGAGTATCTTGAATATATCGAAGAGTATCTCGAAAATATCGAAGAGTATCTTGAATATATGGAAGAGTATCTTGAATAGATTGAAGAGTATCTTTAAAAAGCATGAGTGAAGGTCAAGGAGGACTGGAGTCATGATGTGTTCCCTGTCTTGACAGGTTTCAGCCACCGATCCGGACCAAGACGCGGATCAGACCGCCCTCCGCTACTCCCTCCACGGACAAGGTGCCGGAGGCGAGTTTACCATCGACGAACGCACCGGGAGAATTTACGCCCAGCGCCGCTTAGATCGGGAAGAACGTCCAGCCTGGAGATTCCTCGTACTGGCAACAGACGAGGGAGGAACCGGGCTCACAGGATTCGCTGACGTTCTGCTGGAGGTCCGTGATGTCAACGACAACGCGCCGTTCTTCCCGTGCCCGGCGCTGGAAGTCGATGGCTGTTTTGTCGGCCAGGTGGCAGAGAATTCCCCTGCCGACACCTCCGTCATGGAGATGAGAGCCATGGACCTGGACGACCACAACGAGGGAAAGAACGCGATGCTGACCTACAGCATCATCAAGAATGTTCGCAACGAGATCAACCTCAACCTGTTCTCCATCAACGCCAAAACAGGGACCATCTACACGGTTCTACGCTCCCTGGACCGCGAGGTGGAGGAACGCTACCTGGTGGTGGTGGAGGCCAAAGATGGAGGCGGGTTGGCAGGGACGGGGACTGCAACTATCTTGGTTTCGGACGTCAATGACCACCCACCCATTTTCTCCCAAAGGGTCTACACCACTCAGGTGAGTCTGTCTGTCTCGAACAGGCATCGTTGGTCGTCATGGTAATAACAAAACACCTGCTTTGTTGGTCAGGTCGCCGAGGACCTGGAAGTCAACAGCGAGGTGCTTGTCGTGTCCGCCACAGACGGAGACCGGGACGAAAACGCCGTGGTAACCTTCAGCATCGTCGGGGGTGATGAAGACAGAAAGTTCTTCATGGAGACGGACAAGGCGAATCGTCGCGGCGTGATCAAGCTGAAGAAGACGGTGGACTTCGAGAAGCCTCAGGAGAGGACTTTCAACCTGACTCTGAAGGCTGAAGACGCCGACTTCTTCAGCCTGGCCAACTGCCTCGTTCAGGTCCAAGACGCCAACGACCACGCCCCGGTCTTTTTCCCCCAGTTCTACGAGTCGCCGGCCATGTCCGAGGACGTTCCTGTAGGGACGATTATTGCTCAGGTATCGGCGACGGATCTGGACTCGGAACAAAACGGACGCTTTTCTTACAGCATTGCCAGCGAGTCGGACCCCTACAGTCAGTTCCTGGTGGACCAGTCGGGTTGGGTGGTGGTAGCTCATCCTTTGGACAGGGAGAGGATCTCGCAGCACAGGATCGTGGTCCTGGCCATGGACACCGGCAGCCCAACTCTGACCGGCACTGCCATCGTCATGGTAACAGTGCTGGACATCAATGACAACGGCCCAGAGTTTGAGGCCCCTTACCGGCCAGTCGTCTGGGAGAACACGGCGGCCCCCCAGGCGGTGCGCATGAACGACACCTCCCTTCTCCTCTACGCCACCGACCGCGACACCTCCTCCAACGGCGGACCCTTCTCCATACGGCTCCTCATGCTCACCTCGGACGCCACCAGCTTCAACCTGACCGACTTCCGGAACGGCAGCGCGGCCGTCACAGCCCTGCGCACCTTCGACCGCGAGCGCCAGAAGGAGTACCGCCTCCCCATTCTTATGATCGACAGCGGCTCGCCTGCCATGAGCTCGACCGGTACGCTGACGGTAATCATCGGCGACAGGAACGATCACCCGCACTCGCCGGGACACACCAACTTCATCGTTTACAGCCACGAAGGTGCGTACCGTCAACGTTTGAGAGTTCATTGCAGGTTCTTTGTCCTTAGGATCGGCGGATGTACAACTTTCAATGTCTTGACTTTCAATGAATCCGCTCATCCTAACCTTCACATGTGTGTGTCCGCCCCTCGCCACCACCACCACCTCTGAGCTCATAAGACGTTTTTGTCACACTTGAGTGCTTCCGCTGTCGCGCTGCGGTCCACATGACTTATTTAGTATTTTCAGACCAGCTGTCAGCCGCTGGAACTTTACTGCGAGGACGAAGGATTTCTTTTATATATTCATACACCACGCCGTCTTTGGACTTTTCCACATAAACGTACATTAACCTCGCTGAAACGCACAACAACGGAGCGTCTCAGAGGAAACAATTAAGACAGAGGAGATGTTTTTAGAATGCAGCCGAGGAGAGAGAAAAAAAGAACGGCTGTGATCAGCTCCAATTTGTGCACGACTTCCTGCCGGGTTGTCCTCTATTGCACGCTTTTACTCTTCTAACCCGAATGATACTTTTTGCCGCACTTCTGTTTTCCAGTGTCTGTTTTGCCAGCAGTTTTTAAAGATGATAAGGCGCACTACGGATAAATGGTCTATTTTGAATCCTTTTCAGATATAAGGTGCACCGGATGATAAGGCACATTAACGATAAATGGTCTATTTTGGATCCGTTTTCATATATAAGGCGCACGGGATTATAGGGCGCACTACCAATGAATGGTCTATTTTGGATCCGTTTTCATATACAATGTGCCCCGGATTATAAGGCGCACTACCGATGAATGGTTTTGTTTGGATCCGTTTTCATATGTAAGGCGCACCACCGATGAATGGTCTAGTTTGGATCCGCTTTCATATATAAGGCGCACTGGATTATATGGCGCACTACCAATGAATGGTCTATTTTGGATCTGTTTTTATATATAAGGGGCACCAGATTATAAGGTGCATTACCGATGAACGGTCTATTTTGGATCCGTTTTCATATATAAGGCGCACCACCAATGAATGGTTTAGTTTGGATCCGTTTTCATATATGAGGCGCACCAGATTATAGGGCGCATTACCGAAGAACGGTCTATTTTGGATCCGTTTTCATATATAAGGTGCACCGGAAATATAGGGTTGGCCCTGCGATGAGGTGGCGATTTGTCCAGGGTGTAATCCCGCCTTCCGCCCGATTCTAGCTGAGATAGGCACCCGCGCCCCCCTCGATCCCAAAGGGAATAAGCAGTAGAAAATGGATGGATGGACGGATTATAGGGCGCACTACCGATGAATAGTCTATTTTGGATCCGTTTTCATATATAAAGCGCACCGGATTATAGGGTTGGCCCTGGGATGAGGTGGCGACTTGTCCAGGGTGTAACCCCGCCTTCCGCCCGATTGTAGCTGAGATAGCCACCAGCGCCCCCCCGCGACCCCAAAGGGAATAAACTGTAAAAAATGGATGGATGGACGGATTATAGGGCGCACTACCGATGAATAGTCTATTTTGGATCCGTTTTAATATATAAAGCGCACCGGATTATAGGGTTGGCCCTGTGATGAGGTGGCGACTTGTCCAGGGTGTAACCCCGCCTTCCGCCCAATTGTAGCTGAGATAGGCACCAGCGCCCCCCGCAATCCCAAAGGGAATAAGCGGTTGAAAATGGATGGATGGACGGATTATAGGGCGCAATACCGATGAATGGTCTATTTTGGATTCGTTTTCATATGTAAGGCGCACCGGATTATAGGGCGCACTACCAATAAATGGTCTATTTTGGATCCGTTTTCATATATAATGCGCACCGGGTTATAAGGCGCACTACCGATGAATAGTCTAGTTTGGATCTGTTTTCATGTATAAAGCGCACCGGAAGATAAGGCGCGTTACCGATGAATGGTCTATTTTGGATCCGTTTTCGTATATAAGGCGCACCGGTTTATAGGGCGCACTACCAATAAATGGTCTATTTTGGATCCGTTTTCATATATAATGCGCACCGGGTTATAAGGCGCACTACCGATGAATGGTCTTGTTTGGATCCGTTTTCATATGTAAGGCGCACCACCGATGAATGGTCTAGTTTGGATCTGTTTTCATATATATGGCGCACCGGATAATAAGGCGCATTCCCGATAAATGGTCTAGTTTGGATCCGTTTTCATATATAATGCGCACCACCGATGAATGGTCTAGTTTGGATCCGTTTTCATATATAAGGCGCACCGGATTATAGGGTTGGCCCTGCGATGAGGTAGCGACTTGTCCAGGGTGTACGCCGCCTACCGCCCGATCCCAAAGGGAATAAGCGGTAGAAAATGGATTAATGGACGGATTACAGGACACACTACCGATGAATGGTCTATTTTGGATCTGTTTTCATACATAAGGCGCACCGGATTATAAAGCGCACTACCGATGAATGGTCTAGTTTGGATCCGTTTTCATGTATACAGTAAAGCGCACTGGATTATAGGGCGCACTACTGATGAATGGTCTATTTTTGGATCTGTTTTCATACATAAAGCGCACCGGATTATAAAGCGGACTACCGATGAATGGTCTAGTTTGGATTCGTTTTCACATATACAGTAAGGCGCACTGGATTATAGGGAGCATTACTGCTGAACGGTCTATTTTTGAATCCGTTTTCATGTATAAAGCGCACCGGATTATAGGGTTGGCCCTGTGATGAGGTGGCGACTTGTCCAGGGTGTAACCCCGCTTTCCGCCCAATTGTAGCTGAGATAGGCACCAGCGCCCCCCGCGATCCCAAAGGGAATAAGTGGTTGAAAATGGATGGATGGACGGATTATAGGGCGCACTACCGATGAATGGTCTATTTTGGATTCGTTTTCATATATAAGGCGCACCGGATTATAGGGCGCACTACCAATAAATGGTCTATTTTGGATCCGTTTTCATATATAATTTCGCACCGGGTTATAAAGCGCACTACCGATGAATGGTCTAGTTTGGATCCGTTTTCATATTCAAGGCGCACCACCGATGAATGGTCTAGTTTGGATCCGTTTTCATGTATAAAGCGCACCGGAAGATAAGGCGCGTTACCGATGAATGGTCTATTTTGGATCCGTTTTCGTATATAAGGCGCACCGGTTTATAGGGCGCACTACCAATAAATGGTCTATTTTGGATCCGTTTTCATATATAATGCGCACCGGGTTATAAGGCGCACTACCGATGAATGGTCTTGTTTGGATCCGTTTTCATATGTAAGGCGCACCACCGATGAATGGTCTAGTTTGGATATGTTTTCATATATAAGGCGCACCAGATAATAAGGCGCATTCCCGATAAATGGTCTATTTTGGATCCGTTTTCATATAAAAGGCGCACCAGATTATAGGGCGCAATACCAATGAATGGGCTAGTTTGGATCCGTTTTCATATATAAGGCGCACCACCGATGAATGGTCTAGTTTGGATCCGTTTTCATATATAAGGCGCACCGGATTATAGGGTTGGCCCTGCGATGAGGTAGCGACTTGTCCAGGGTGTACGCCGCCTACCGCCCGATCCCAAAGGGAATAAGCGGTAGAAAATGGATTAATGGACGGATTACAGGACACACTACCGATGAATGGTCTATTTTGGATCTGTTTTCATACATAAGGCGCACCAGATTATAAAGCGCATTACCGATGAATGGTCTAGTTTGGATCCGTTTTCATGTATACAGTAAAGCGCACTGGATTATAGGGCGCACTACTGATGAATGGTCTATTTTTGGATCTGTTTTCATACATAAAGCGCACCGGATTATAAAGCGCACTGCCGATGAATGGTCTAGTTTGGATTCGTTTTCATATATACAGTAAAGCGCACTGGATTATAGGGCGCACTACTGATGAATGGTCTATTTTTGGATCTGTTTTCATACATAAAGCGCACCGGATTATAAAGCGCACTACCGATGAATGGTCTAGTTTGGATTCGTTTTCATATATACAGTGAGGCGCACTGGATTATAGGGCGCACTACTGATGAATGGTCTATTTTTGGATCCGTTTTCATACATAAAGCGCACTGGATTATAAGGCGCACTGCCGGTGAATGGTCTATTTGGGATCCGTTTTCATATATAAGGCGCCCCGGATTATAAGGCGCACTACCGATGAATGGTCTATTTTTAATCCGTTTTCATATATAAGGTGCACCAGACTATAGGGTTGGCCCTGCGATGAGGTGGTGACTTGTCCAGGGTGTAACCCCCGCCTTCCGCCCGATTGTAGCTGAGATAGGCACCAACGCCCCCCTTGATCCCAAAGGGAATAAGTGGTAGAAAATGGATGGATGGACGGATTATAGCGCGCACTACCGATTAATGGTCTAGTTTGGATCCGTTTTCGTATACATTTGTACTTTGACTTTCACAAAGTTTGTTATTATTTTTTAGACATGCCTCAAAACAACAGCTACAAAAACAATGAAGGCACACAGCTTCAGGCCAGAGTACACTAGAGTAATAAAGTACACAGTAACATAGTCCTCCTTTAGCGCAAGGCTGCCTGGTATACTGTAAAACAGGAAATTATAAACTGGGCTCAATCTGCCCTGCTCTAACGTATTTGTATGAGTAACACAAATGTTCTGCAAACTAGTGGTGACTGCTTGAAGTAGTCTACCAGTCAGCCAGAGCTTCTTAAATGCCGCGTTGAGACGAGGCACCTCCGTTCACTGCAAGCTCTAAAGTGTGCGCCATGCAGGGCAGACTAGCCCCACCAAACTCCACCGTAGCTTTTGCCATACTGCGTGCGTTGTATTTTGGGTTTTTTCTCGGCGGAGTCTTTAAACGACAACTGTGTGGTACTACTTTTTTTCGCCATTTGCTTTTCATCCATCTTCCGCTTGTATTAATCGTGTATCTCCTTATGATTCTTGAAGAGGTGGGAGATCAAATTGCTCGTATTAAAGGGAGACGTCCTGGTTCCTCCTCGCATAACCTCGCAAATTGCCAGTTTTTCATCCGTCAGACAAGGCGTTTTAAAAAGTCATTAATTTTACTTTTTAAAGCTGACACCGATAATTTCCAACATTACACTCAAAGCAAACATCTCTTATATTTTGTCAACAAAATTAACTGCTTTTTTGAATGTAATTTTTATTTATTTTTTCCAACCAGGTGTCCTCCCGATGACAGTGCTGGGCCAAGTCCAGTCCCCGGACCTCGATGACTGGAGCGAAAAGTCGTACCGATTTGAAGGCAAACCATCAAGGTACAACCCGAGCAAATGCAAACGTGTTCAAATATAAAGATGTCCGATAATGGCTTTTATGTATAATTTTTATAATAATAATTGTAATAATAAGTACATTAATCATTATAATAATTATATTACACTTAAAATGCTAGCATGCTATCATTAGCATGTATCAAGTACCAAAATATGACTAAGGTGTTTACCTAAAAAATTGGCTTTAAAAAAAGGTATCATTCGTCAAGTAACAAAATATTTGACGCTGAGTTGTATACCTGCAAAATTAGCAAAAAAAACGAGCATGCTAATATTAAAATGCTAACTGCAACATGTGTCAAGTACTAAAATATATTACGCTTAAAATTTTAGCATGCTATTGTTAGTATGTATCAAGTACCAAAATATGATTGAGGTGTTGACCTACAAAATTAGCTTAAAAAAAAATAACCTAGCATGCTAACAGGTATTATTCGTCAAGTAACAAAATATTTGACGCTGAGGCTAATACTTGCAAACTTAGCTAAAAAAAACAAACTAGCATACTAAAGTTAGCATGCTAACAAGTATCACTAGTCAAGTAACAAAATATTTGACACTGAGATGTGTACTTGCAAAATTAGCAAAAACGCAACCATGCTAATATTAGAATGCTAAAATGCTAACTGTAACATGCGTCAAGTACCTAAATATATTACTCTTAAAATTCTAGTATGCTCTCGTTAGTATGTATCAAGTACCAAAATATAGCTGAAGTTTATACCTACAAAATTAGCTGGCAAAAAAAATAGCATACTAACGTTAGCATGCTAACAAGTATCATTAGTCAAGTAACAAAATATTTGCAAATATCTGCAAAATTAGCAAAAACGCGAGCATGCTAATATTAGAATGCTAAAATACTAACTGTGACACGTGTGAAATACCAAAATATATCCATCCATCCATTTTCCTACCGCGTATTCCCTTTGGGGTTGCGGGGGGTGCTGCTGCCTATCTCAGCTACAATCAGGCAAAAGGCGGGGTACACCCTGGACCAAAATATATTACTCTTAAAATTCTAGCATGCTCTCGTTAGTATGTATCTAGTACTAAAATGTGACTGCGGTGTTTACCATTAAAATTAGCTTTAAAAAAAAAAAAACCTAGCATGCTAACAAGTATCATTCATCAAATAACCAAATATTTGATGCTGAGGTGTGTACCTGAAAAATTTGGAGAAAAAAAATAGCATGCTAATAATAGAAGGCTAAAGTACTAACTGTAACATGCGTCAAGTACCAAAATATATTACTCCTAAAATTCTAGCATGATATCGTTAGTATGTATCTATTATCAAAATATGACTAACGTTTATACCGACAAAATTAGCTAAAAAAAACAAAATAGCATACTAACTTTAGCATGCTAACAAGTATTATTAGTCAAGTAACAAAATATTTGACGCTGAGGTGTATACCTTAAAAATCAGGAAAAAAACTAGCATGCTAATATTAGAATGCTAAAATGTTAACTGTATCATATGTGAAGTGCCAAAATATATTACTCTTAAAGTTTTACTTTGCTATATTTAGTATGCATCAAGATCCAAAATATGACTGAGGTTTATACCTACAAAATTAACTTAAAAAAACAGGTATCATTCGTCAAGTAACGAAATATTTGACGCTGCAAAATTAGCTAAAATAAAACAAACTAGCATACTAAAGTTAGCATGCTAACAAGTATCACTAGCCAAGTAACAAAATATTTGACGCAAAATTATACCTGAGGTGTTTACCTACAAAATTACCTTAAAAGAAACGAGTATCACTCGTCAATTAACAAAATATTTGACGCTAAAATGTATCCATCCATTTTCTACCGCTTATTCCCTTTTGGGGTCGCGGGGGGCGCTGGCGCCTATCTCAGCTACAATCGGGCGGAAGGCGGGGTACACCCTGGACAAGTCGCCACCTCATCGCAGGGCCAACACAGATAGACAGACAACTTTCACACTCACATTCACACACTAGGGCCAATTTAGTGTTGCCAATCAACCTATCCCCAGGTGCATGTCTTTGGAAGTGGGAGGAAGCCGGAGTACCCGGAGGGAACCCACGCAGTCACAGGGAGAACATGCAAACTCCACACAGAAAGATCCCGAGCCTGGATTTGAACCCAGGACTGCAGGAACTTCGTATTGTGAGGCAGATGCACTAACCCCTCTGCCACCGTGAAGCCCCGCTAAAATGTAAAGCTTCAAAATTAGCACAAAAAAAAGCTAGCATGTTAATATTAGAATGCTAACGATAGTGCTGTTAAAAAATTAGCTACGGGCCGCATTTTGGACACACCTGTGCTGAACTATCTAAACGAAACACCTGTGCATTTTGTAATCGGCGAAACGGCAAATGATTGTAGTATCTAATTATATACACTAGATTGCCAAACGTATTTGGCAACCTGCCTTTAATGACATATGAACTTGGAAGTGCCATCCGATAGAATTGTCCAAAATGTTTTGGTATCCTGGAGCATTCAAAGTTCCTTTCACTGGAACTAATTCCGAAAAAAAAACCAACCCCACAACATAATTCCTCCTCCACCAAATTTCACACTCGGCACCATGCAGTCCAAACCCGACTGGTCCGGGTTTGGACCAGCGGCTACAAGCCGCTGCTCCTCCACATGAAGAGGAGCCTACGCCGCATAGTCGAACCTCGGATTCAGGAGGAACAGTGTGGTTTTCGTCCTGGTCGTGGAACTGTGGACCAGCTCTATACTCTCGGCAGGGTTCTTGAGGGTGCATGGGAGTTTGCCCAACCAGTCTACATGTGTTTTGTGGACTTGGAGAAGGCATTCGACCGTGTACCCCAGGAAGTCCTGTAGGGAGTGCTCAGAAAGTATGGGGTATTGGACTGTCTGATTGTGGCGGTTCGCTCCCTGTAGGATCAGTGTCAGAGCTTGGTCTGCATTGCCGGCAGTAAGTTGGACACGTTTCGTTTGAGTTCGAGTTTCCTCCGCCAGGTAGCGGGTCTCTCCCTTAGAGATAGGGTGAGAAGCTTTGCCATCCGGGGGGAGCTCAAAGTAAAGCCGCTGCTCCTCCACATGAAGAGGAACCCACGCCGGATAGTCGAACCTCGGATTCAGAAGGAACAGTGTGGTTTTCGTCCTGGTCGTGGAACTGTGGACCAGCTCTATACTCTCGGCAGGGTCGTTGAGGGTGCATGGGAGTTTGCCCAACCAGTCTACATGTGTTTTGTGGACTTGGAGAAGGCATTCGACCGTGTACCCCAGGAAGTCCTGTTGGGAGTGCTCAGAAAGTATGGGGTATCGGACTGTCTGATTGTGGCGGTTCGCTCCCTGTAGGATCAGTGTCAGAGCTTGGTCCGCATTGCCGCCAGTAAGTTGGACACATTTCGTTTGAGTTCGAGTTTCCTCCGCCAGGTAGCGGGTCTCTCCCTTAGAGATAGGGTGAGAAGCTCTGCCATCCGGGGGGAACTCAAAGTAAAGCCGCTGCTCCTCCACATGGAGAGGAGCCAGATGAGGTGGTTCGGGCATCTGGTCAGGATGCCACCCGAACGCCTCCTTTAGGAGGTGTTTAGGGCACGTTCAACCAGTAGGAGGCCATGGGGAAGAACCAGGACACGTTGGGAAGACTATGTCTCCGGGCTGGCCTGGGAACAATCCCCTGGGAAGAGCTAGACGAAGTGGCTGGGGAGAGAAAAGTCTGGGTTTCCCTGCTTAAGCTGCTGCCCCCGCGACCCGACCTCGGATAAGCGGGAGAAGATGGATGGATGGATGAAAAAATGATAGTTTGAATGTCCAGGGTAGGTGGAATATGTTGAAGGAGGAAGGGTTTCAGTTGAAAAATGTGGAAATTGTGGAAGTTTGAAAAATGGCCAATTCATTTTGAATTGGAAAAATTTCCCGGAAAATCTGGAATTCTGGGAAATGTGGGAATTTTTGGAATTTGTCAAGGGAAAGCCTGTGATTCAGAAAAGCGGGATTTATTTATTTATTTTGAAATGATTAGGAAGGATTGTGAATGTCATAAATAAGCTGAATTGGTTGGTGTTGGTTTTGTTTAAATCGGTCAAGAAATGTTGAAGTAGTAAATGGTATTAGGAAATTTCTGGAAAATCTGGAATTTTTATGAAAATGGTAAAAAAAAAAACTTGAATGGTCTGAATGATTACAATGGAGTTGGAATTTGTCAAATCGGTTGAGAAATGTTGACGTAGTAACATGTTAAATTGAGAAATGGTATTACGGAATTCCTGGAATTTTGAGAAAAACTGGGAATTTTTCCAGTCAGTTTAAAAAAAAAAAACTTCGCATTTTTGTCCTGTTTAAGAGGAATGTTTTGACGATGGAACGGTTGAAGTGAGTTGAAAAATGTGGGAGGAGTAATCGCCAGAAAAAAGGGTGAAAACGGGGTTTCGAAAACTGGGAATTCCTGGAATTTTTTGGCAATTGAAAAAGTTATAGTTTGAATGTCCGGAGTATGTGGAATATGTTGAAGGGGGAAGGTTTTCGGTTGAAAAATGTGGAAATGGTGGAAGTTTGAAAAGTGGCCAATTCATTTTGAATGGGAAAAATTTCCAGGAAAATCTGGAATTCTGGGAAATCTTTGGAATTTTTGGAATTGGTCAAGGGAAAGCCCCCGATTCGGAAAAGAGGGATTTTTTTTTTTTTAAATGATTAGGAATGAGCGTGTTTGTCATAAATAAGCTGAATTGGTTGGTGTTAGATTTGTTTAAATCGGTTTAGAAATGTTGAAGTAGTAAATGGTATTAGGAAATTTCGGGAAAATCTGGAATTTTTATGAAAATGGTAAAAAAAAACTTGAGTGTTCTGAATGATTACAGTGGTGTTGGAATTTGTCAAATCGGTTGAGAAATGTTGACGTAGTAACATGTCGAATTGAGAAATGGTATTACGGAATTCCTGGAATTTTGAGAAAAACTGGGAATTTTTCCAGTCAGTTAAAAAAAACAACTTCGCAATTTTGTCCTGATTAAGAGGAATGTTTTGACGGTGGAACGGTTGAAGTGGGTTGAAAAATGTGGGAGGAGTAGTCGCCAGAAAAAAGGGTAAAAACAGGATTTAGAAAACTGGGAATTCCTGGAATTTTTGGGAAATTGAAAAAATATATAGTTTGAATGTCCGGGGTATGTGGAATATGTTGAAGGTGGAAGGGTTTCGGTTGAAAAATGTGAAAAGGGTGGAAGTTTGAAAAATGGCCAATTCATTTGGAATGGGAAAAATTTCCCGGAAAGTCTGGAATTCTGGGAAATATTTGCAATTTTTGGAATTTGTCAAGGGAAGTTGGAACGATTTGAATGGGATGAAAAATGTGGACGGTAGAGCGCGCCAAAATCTAAAGAAGAAGCAGAATAAATAGATGATTTTTTTGTGAATGTGAATGTGTCATTGCTGGAGTTGTAAAATGTAAATGTGGGAATTGTACAACTTGGAAAAATGTACCATTTATTTCTATGGGAACATCCTGGGTAAAAAGGGTAAAAACAGGGTTTAGAAAACTGGGAATTCCTGCAATTTTGGGGGGAAATTGAAAAAGTGATAGTTTGAATGTCCAGGGTATGTGGAATATGTTGAAAGTGGAAGGGAATTCCTGGAATTTATGAGAAAAAACGTGATTTTTTTCCAGTAGCGCGCGCCAAAATGTGGCGAAGAAGAAGAAATTGAATAATAAATACTGTATTTCCTTGAATTGCCGCCGGGCATGTAAAATGCGCCTGCCTTGAATTACTGCCAGGTCAAACCCGCTTCCCAAAATTATTAGCGCATGCTTACTATTACCGCCGGGTCAAATTTGTGACGAGCGACGCTTCCCCTGTCGTCTTTTACAAAGTGAGGGAAGATTTTTTTTTTTTTGCATGTGCTTTGTGTAAACCAGGGGTCTTGTTCAACAGCCATACAGATCACACTGAAGGTTGTGATATAAAACAACTTTTACACTCTTACTAATATGCGCCTCACTCTGTGAACCCACACCCAAACAAGAATGACAAACACATTTCTGGAGAACATCGGCTCTGTAACATATTATAAATGCAACATAACAATTACCCAGAATGCCATGCATCCATGACTCTTACTGGCTGTATTATACACCCCGCTAGCACCAAATCCCAAACTCCCCCCCTCCATGCGTCGGTTGAGATTGGCGGGGTTGGGGGTGCGGGGGTGTATAATATAGTCAGGAAGACCCATGGATTCATGGCATTCTGGGTAATTGTTATGTTGCGATTATAATGTGTTACAGAGCCGATGTTCTCCAGAAATGTGTTTGTTATTCTTGTTTGGTTAGGGTTCACAGTGTGGCGCATATTAGTAAGAGTGTTCAAGTTGTTTATATCACAACCTTTAGTGTAACCCAGGGGTCACCAACCTTTTTGAAACCAAGAGCTACTTTTTGGGTACTGATTAATGCAAAGGGCTACCAGTTTGATACACACGTAAATAAATTGCCAGAAATAGCCAATTTGCTCAATTTACCTTTAACTCTATGTTATTATTAATAATTATGATATTTATCTTTGTGGAAACACTGATGATTTAATGATTTCTCATAATAAATATATATTTTTGATGACATGTTTTAAATAGGTTAAAATCCAATCTGAACTTTGTTATAATATATAACAAATTGGACCAAGCTATATTTGTAACAAAGACAAATCATTATTTCTTCTACATTTTCCAGAACAAATTTGATGTTAAAGATTTTCTAGATTTGCCGGAATATTTTTTTTTAATTTTAATCATAAGTTTGAAGAAATATTGCACAAATATTCTTCGTCGAAAAAACAGAAGCTAAAATGAAGAATTAAATCAAAACGTATTTATTATTTTTTATATAAAATAAATAAATTTACTTGAACATTGATTTAAATTGTCAGGAAAAAAGAGGAAGGAATTTGAAAGGTAAAAAGGTATCTGTGTTTAAAAATCCTAAAATAATTTTTAATGTTGTATTCGTCCTCTAAAATTGTCTTTCTGAAAGTTATAAGAAGCAGAGTAAAAAAAATAAATGAATTTATTTCAACCAGTGAAGACCAAGTCTTTAAAATATTTTATTGGATTTTTAAATTCTATTTGAGTTTTGTCTCCCTTAGAATTAAAAATGCCGAGCAAATCGCGACCAGCTTGCTAGTAAATAAATATAATTTAAAAAATAAAGGCAGCTCACTGGTAAGTGCTGCTATTTGAGCTATTTTTAGAACAGGCCAGCGGGCGACTCAACTGGTCCTTACAGGCTACCTGGTGCCCGCGGGCACCGCCTTGGTGACCCCTGGTGTAACCGGTATGCCTCGCAATCTCGTACAAGAAGCAGCGAATTTTTATTCGTCCGGCCGGCACGCAGATAGCATGGAAATAATAACCATAATATCGTTTATTTTTATTAAATGTGCTTTTCATGATGGCATCCTTACATCACACTAAATTTTTTTACTGCATGCCATTGGTAAGCGCAATGGTGAGAAGAGGTTTTAAAATAATTAGCGCATGCTTACTTTTACCGCATGCCTTGAATAAGCGCAGGAGTGAGGAGAGGTTTTGAAATAATTGGTGCATGCTTACTTTTACCGCATGCCTTGAATAAGCGCATGGGTGAGAAGAGGTTTTAAATTAATTAGCGCATGCTTACTTTTACCGCATGCCTTGAATAAGCGCAGGAATGAGAAGAGGTTTTAAAATAATTAGCGCATGCTTACTTTTACCGCATGCCTTGAATAAGCGCAGGAGTGAGAAGAGGTTTTAAATTAATTAGCGCATGCTTACTTTTACCGCATGCCTTGAATAAGCGCAGGAGTGAGAAGAGGTTTTAAAATAATTAGCGCATGCTTACTTTTACCGCATGCCTAGAATAAGCGCAGGAGTTAGAAGAGCTTTTAAAATAATTAGCGCCACGGCGGCTATTGAAGGAAATACGATAGATGCATTTTGGTGTAAAAACCAACCAGGTGTTGGAACACAGAGTGAGGGGGAAAGTTTGCAAAAAGACGGGGTCTTAAATCGAAGTTCCACTGTGTTTGCTGCACGTATGACCATGTCGGTCTCCATGGAAACGCCGCGGGTGGACACGCTTTCCCGCATGTGACGTCTTTTAGGTGTAAATGCGGAGACGGCGCTCGGACCGCGGCGGACACGTTTTGGCCGCGTTTCAGTCGCAGCTAATGAGTCCATCTGGTGAGCGCCGTGAAGGGCGCGGCGGCGTGCGGATGTTTAACACTACATGAGCCTGATGGCGCGCGTCCAAGTTTGATTCCGGGCCGCCTTGCCAAGCTCTCCAGATCAAGATCTCATACCCCCGTCCCATACCCACCGTGTTGGACCACAGACCACATCTGCTCTGATCTTCGGCGCTGAAAAGGCCTTTAATAAGAAGTACGTGTGTCAGCATCACTGCAGACTCGCCTCACTATACAACCCGCACAAAAGTCCCACTTTTTTAAAAAAAATAAATAAATGGAAAAAATCTGAGGGACTTGAATATTTTATAAAGCTACAGTACTTCTGGGCAAAGAGCCACAGCTTGCCCAAGTCCTTCAATCCAATCCAATCCACTTTGATTATATAGCACATTTTAAACAACAAAAATGTTTCAATATTAAATACAAACCCCGTTTCCATATGAGTTGGGAAATTGTGTTAAAAGTAAATATAAACAGAATACAATGATTTGCAAATCATTTTCAACCCGTATTCAGTTGAATATTCTACAAAAACAACATATTTGATGTTCAAACGAATAAACCTTTTTTTTTGTGGCAAATAATCATTAATTTTAGAATTTAATGCCAGCAACACGTGACAAAGAAGTTTGAAAAGGTGGCAAAAAAATACAAATAAAGTTGAGGAATGCTCATCAAACACTTATTTGGAACATCCCACAGGTGTGCAGGCTAATTGGGAACAGGTGGGTGGCATGATTGGGTATAAAAACAGCTTCCCCAAAAAATGCTCAGTCTTTCACAAGAAAGGATGGGGCGAGGTACACCCCTTTGTCCACAACTGTGTGAGCAAATAGTCAAACAGTTTAAGAACAACGTTTCTCAAAGTGCATTTGCAAGAAATTTAGGGATTTCAACATCTACGGTCCATAATATCAGTTCAGGGAATCTGGAGAAATCACTCCACGTAAGCGGCATGGCCGGAAACCAACATGGAATTCCCCGGGACCTTCGATCCCTCAGACAGCACTGTATCAAAAACCGACATCAATCTCTCAAGGATATCACCACATGGGCTCAGGAACCCTTCAGAAAACCACTGTCACTAAATACAGTTGGTCGCTATATCTGTAAGTGCAAGTTAAAGCTCTACAATGCAAAAGCGAAAGCCATTTATCAACAACATCCAGAAACCCCGGTGGCTTCTCTAGGCCCGAGATCATCTAAGATTGACTGATGACAAGTCCGCATTTCAAATTGTTTTTGGAAATATTCGGCATTGTGTCATCAGGACCAAAGGGGAAGCGAACCATCCAGACTGTTATCGACGCAAAATTCAAAAGCCGTGATCTGTGATGGTATGGGGGTGCATTGGTTCCCAAGGCATGGGTCACTTACACATCTGTGAAGGCAACATTAATGCTGAAAGGTACATACAGGTTTTGGAACAACATATGCTGCCAGCTAAGCGCCGTCTTTTTCATGGACGCCCCTGCTTATTTCAGCAAGACTATGCCAAGCCACATTCAGCACGTGTTACAACAGCGTGGCTAAGTAAAAAAAAAAAAAGAGTGCGGGTACTTTCCTGGCCCGTCTGCAGTCCAGACCTGTCTCCCATTGAAAATGTGTGGCACATTATGAAGTGTAAAATACGACAGCCCTGTTTTAACGACTGAAGCTCTACATAAAACAAGAATGGGAAAGAATTCCACTTTCAAAGCTTCAACAATTAGTTTCCTCAGTTCCCAAACGTTTATTGAGTGTTTTTAAAAGAAAAGGTGATGTAACACAGTGGTGAACATGCCCTTTCCCAACTACTTTGGCACGTGTTGCAGCCATGAAATTCTAAGTTAATTATTATTTGCAAAAAAAATAAAGTTTATGAGTTTGAACATCAAATATCTTGTCTTTGTGGTGCATTCAATTGAATATGGGTTGAAAAGAATCATTGTATTCGTTTATATTTACATCTAACACAATTTCCCAACTCATATGGAAACGGGGTTTGTAAAAACAATATTCAAATATTATCCTTAGCTCCAACAATGACTGAATAAAAACAAAAAATAGATAAATATAAAACCAACATAAAGATAAAAATGATTAAAAACGATTTTAAAGGGTAAAACCAATCAAAACAATAGATAAAAAAATCCAAATATAAAAACACAGAGGACCACACAACTCACGTCGTGTTAAAAGCCAGAGAATAAAAGTGTCTCTTAAGACGAGACTTAAAACTCTCCAGTTGGAACTTGGAGGGGCAGAGTGTTCCGACTACGGAGAAAGCCCGGTCTCCCCTGGTTTTAAATTTGGTCTTGGGCACCACGAGCTGGAGCCATCGCGCAGGAGTGTAAAGTTGGACGAGGTCCGAGATATAATGAGGTGCCAGTCCATGCAAAGCTTTTAAAAGCAAACAGCAAGATTTTAAAATCAGTTCTAAAATGAACAGGGTGTCAAGTTACATGCTGGCGTTTCCTGGCCCCTGTTAAAAGACGTGCTGCCACGTTCTGGACTAACTTTCAACCGGGAGAGAGATTTTTCGCTAATGCCAGCGTAAAGTGCGTTGCAATAGTCCAGGCCACTTGAAATTAAAGCATGCAGGACTTGTTCAAAAAGGTTAAAAGATTTAAAAAAAACGGTTTTACCATTGCTAAAAGACGAAGATGATAAAAACACGATTTTAAAACGCCATCGACTTAATAATAATATCAATAAAAATAGTAATATTTGTTACTATTATTAATATAATAATAGTAATAGGGCAGCACGGTGGAACATGTGCCTCACAATACGAGTCCTGGGTTCAATCCCGGGCTCGGGATCTTTCTGTGTGGAGTTTGCATGTTCTCCCCGTGACTGCGTGGGTTCCCTCCGGGTACTCCGGCTTCCTCCCACCTCCGAAGACATGCACCTGGGGATAGGTTGATTGGCAACACTAAATTGGCCCTAGTGTGTGAATGTGAGTGTAAATGTTGTCTGTCTATCTGTGTTGGCCCTGCGATGAGGTGGCGACTTGTCCAGGGTGTATCCCGCCTTCCGCCTGAATGCAGCTGAGATAGGCTCCAGCACCCCCCACGACTCCAAAAAGGACAAGCAGTAAAAAATGGATGGTTGGATGGATAAAAGTAATAGATTTTATTTGTAAAAAGCACTCTACATTGAGTAAAATCCTCAAAGTGTATTAAAAAAAAAAAGAACAGCCTAATAGCTAGAACTAGTATGCATATATCTAAAAAAAAAAAGAAGAAAAAAAAAGGCTTTTTTAAAAAGAAGGGTTTCCAAGCCTTTTTTAAAAGCATTCACAGTCTGTGGTGCCCTCGGGTGGTCAGGGAGAGCATTCCTTAGACCGGAGTTCACCAACCTTTTTGAAACCAAGAGCTACTTCTTGGGTACTGAGTAATACGAAGGGCTACCAGTTTGATACACACTTAAATAAATTGCCAGAAATAGCCAATTTGCTCAATTTACGGAATAAGCGGTAGTAAAATGGATGGATGGATCTTTAACTCTATGTTATTATTAATAATTCATGATATTTATCTTCTAGGCTTCACGGTGGCAGAGGGGTTAGTGCGTCTGCCTCACAATACGAAGGTCCTGCAGTCCTGGGTTCAAATCCAGGCTCGGGATCTTTCTGTGTGGAGTTTGCATGTTCTCCCCGTGAATGCGTGGGTTCCCTCCGGGTACTCCGGCTTCCTCCCACCACCAAAGACATGCACCTGGGGATAGGTTGATTGGCAACACTAAATTGGCCCTAGTGTGTGAATGTGAGTGTGAATGTTGTCTGTCTATCTGTGTTGGCCCTGCGATGAGGTGGCGACTTGTCCAGGGTGTACCCCGCCTTCCGCCCGATTGTAGCTGAGATAGGCGCCAGCGCCCCCCGCGACCCCAAAAGGGAACAAGCGGTAGAAAATGGATTGATGGATATTTATCTTTGTGGAAACACTGATCATCTTAATGATGAATAGCCAATTTGCTCAATTTACCTTGTAAGCGGTAGAAAATGGATGGATGGACCTTTAACTCTATGTTATTATTATTAATTAATGATATTTATCTTTGTGGAAACACTGATCATCTTAATGATTTCTCACAATATAAATATATTTTTGATGACATGTTTTAAATAGGTTAAAATCCAATCTGCACTTTGTTAGAATATATAACAAATTGGACCAAGCTATATTTCCAACAAAGACAAATCATTATTTCTTCTGGATTTTCCAGAACAAAAATGTTAAAAGAAATTCAAAAGACTTTGAAATAAGATTTAAATTTGATTTTGCAGATTTTCTAGATTTGCCAGAATAATGTTTTTGAATTTTGATAAATTTGAAGAAATATTTCACAAATTTTCTTCGTCGAAAAAGCAGAAGCTAAAATGAAGAATTAAATTAAAATGTATGTATTATTCTTTACAATAAAAAAAAAAAAATTTACTTGAACATTGATTTAAATTGTCAGGCAAGAAGAGGAAGGAATTTAAAAGGTAAAAAGGTATATGTGTTTAAAAATCCTAAAATAATTTTTAAGGTTGTTTTTTTTTCTCTAAAGTTGTCTTTCTGAAAGTTATAACGCCATTGACTTAATAAGTAAAAGTAAAAAAAAATTTTTATTTATTTAAACAAGTGAAGACCAAGTCTTTAAAATATTTTCTTGGTTTTTCAAATTCTATTTCAGTTTTGTCTCTTAGAATTAAAAAATTTCGAGCAAAGCGAGACCAGCTTGCTAGTAAATAAATAAAATGTAAAAAATAGAGGCAGCTCACTGGTAAGTGCTGCTATTTGAGCTATTTTTCCAACAGGCCAGCGGGCGACTCATCTGGTCCTTACGGACTACCTGGTGCCCGCGGGCACCGCCTTGGTGACCCCTGCCTTAGACTGAGATCGGCGGAGCAAAAAGCTCGGTCTCCCATTGTTTTTAGTTTTGTCCTCGGAGGTTGGAGGTAGGTTAGCGTGTCCGGAGCGGAGGTGTCGTGTCGAGGATTTGGTGGGTGAGCAGTGACCCACTCGACGTCCATTGCATTTGGTCTCCCCTGGGAGGGTTCCTCTCCAAGGTTTCTCATAGTCATTCACATTGACATCCCACTGGGTTGTGAGTTTTTCCTTGCCCTTATGTGGCCTCTGAACCAAGGATGTCGTTGTGGCTTGTGCAGCCCTTTGAGACACTTGTGATTCAGGTCTATATAAATAAACATTCATTGATTGATTGATTATTCGATAGTTTTTTTTGTACTTTTTACAACGAGAACTGTCACAGCTTTGTTCTGATGCTCTTGCAGCACGCCAGCTCATCAAACGCTCATGTACTTGCAGGTTGTTCGGTCTCAACCAGAGCTCCGGTCAGCTTAGCATCAGGGAGGGGGCGCCGCCGGGCTCGTACCGCCTCCAGGTGCGCGTGTCCGACCCCACCTGGCCGGACGTCACATCCACGGCGCAGGTGGACGTGGTGGAGCTGCCACAGGACGCTTTGGACAACGCTGCCTCCGTCCGCCTCCGCAGTAAGTCGACCAAGTTGCAAACTTGCACCGCTGTTGCCGTGGTAACACTGTCACATCCTTCAGTGCCCCAAGGGGTCTCGACCAGATGTCTGTCAGCTTCAGCGGCTGACAGCAAGGTATGACGGGAAATAAGTGTCTCGTTGGTCTAGGGCAGGGGTCGACAACCCTAAATGTTGAAAGAGCCATATTGGACCAAAATTACAAAAAAAAAATCTGTTTGGAGCCGCAAAAAATTAAAAGCCTTATATAATGAAGGCAACACATACTGTTAGTGTCTATAATAGCTATTACTATCAAAGGCTGACACAAATCTTCGTTGACAGGATGAGATAACTTCTAGACCGGTTGGCGGACCGGTAGTTTTCAGACGCAGTGTAGTACTGAATATGATTCATTAGTGTCACAGTACTATACTAATACCGGTGTACCGTACAACCATAGCGCACAGAATAAAACGTTTGGTGGTCAAAATGAGACGAAAGAGGATTGGCATAAAACGCGTCTTTCTTTGGCAGCGTGGGGAAAAGTTGTGCATGTAAAACAAACTACAATGAGTTCAAGGACCGCTAAAATCAGGACTATACTAATACCGGTATACCATACAACCATAACGCACAGGGTAAAATGTTTGGTGGTCAAAATGAAACGAAGGAGGAGTGGCATAAAACACGTCTTTCTGTGGCAGCGTCGGAAACAGTTGTGCATGTAAAACGAACTACGATGAGTTCAAGGACCGCTGAAATCGGTACTATACTAATACCGGTATACCATACAACTATAAAGCATAGAATAAAACGTTTGGTGGTTGAAATGAGACGAAGGAGTGGTATAAAACACGTCTTTCTGTGGCAGCGTCAGAAAAAGTTGTGCGTGTAAAAAAAACTACGATGAGTTCAAGGACCGCTGAAATCGGTACTATACTAATACCGTACAACCATAGCGCACAGAATAAAACGTTTGGTGGTCAAAATGAGACAAACGGGGATTGGCATAAAACACGTCTTTCTGTGGCAGCGTCTGAAAAATGTGTGCATGTAAAACAAACTACGATGAGTTCAAGGATCGCTGAAATCAGTACTATACTAATACCGGTATACCGTACAACCATAACGCACTGAAGAAAACGTTTGGTGGTCAAAATGAGACGAAGGAGGAGTCGAATAAAACGCGTATTTCTGTGGCAGCGTCGGAATAAGTTGTGCATGTAAAACAAACTACGATAAGTTGAAGGACCGCTGAAATTGGTACCATACTAATACAGGTATACCGTACAACCATAACGTACAGAATAAAACGTTTGGTGGTCAAAATGAGACGAAGCAGGAGTGGCATAAAACACGTCTTTCTGTGGCAGCGTCGGAAAAATTTGTGCATGTAAAAAAAAAACTACAATGAGTTCAAGGACCGCTGAAATCGGTACTATACTAATACCGGTATACCGTTCAACCATAACGCACAGAATAAAACGTGTGGTGGTCAAAATGAGACTAAGGAGGATTGGTATACGCGTCTTTCTGTGGCAGCGTCGGAAAAAGTTGTGCGTGTAAAACAAACTACGATGAGTTCAAGGACTGCTGAAATCTGTACTATACTAATACCGGTATACCATACAACTATAAAGCAGAGAATAAAACGTTTGGTGGTCAAAATGAGACGAAGGAGTGGCATAAAACACGTCTTTCTGTGGCAGCGTCGGAAAATGTCGTGTGTGTAAAACAAACTACGATGAGTTCAAGGACCGCTGAAATCGGTACTATACTAATACCGGTATACCCTACGACCATAGCGCACATAATAAAACGTTTGGTTGTCAAAATGAGACAAACAAGGATTGGCATAAAACACGTCTTTCTGTGGCAGCGTCAGAAAAATTTGTGCATGTAAAACAAACTACAATGAGTTCAAGGACCGCTGAAATTGGTACTATACTAATACCGGTGTACCGTACAACCATAACGCACAGAATAAAACGTTTGGTGGTCAAAATGAGACGAAGGAGGAGTGGCATAAAATGCGTCTTTCTGTGGCAGCGTCAGAAAAAGTTGTGCGTGTAAAACAAACTACGATGAGTTCAAGGACCGCTGAAATCGGTACTATACTAATACCGGTATACCGTACAACCATAGCGCACAGAATAAAACGTTTGGTTGTCAAAATGAGACAAACAAGGATTGGCATAAAACACGTCTTTCTGTGGCAGCATCGGAAAATTTTGTGCATGTAAAACAAACTCCGATGAGTTCAAGGACTGCTGAAATCAGTACTATACTAATACCGGTATACCGTACAACTATAAAGCATAGAATAAAACGTTTGGTGGTCAAAATGAGATGAAGGAGTGGCATAAAACACGTCTTTCTGTGGCAGCATCGGAAAAAGTTGTGCGTGTAAAACAAACTACGATGAGTTCAAGGACCGCTGAAATCGGTATTATACTAATACTGGTGTACCGTACAACCATAGCGCACAGAATAAAACCTTTTTTGTCAAAATGACACAAAGGACAATTGGCATAAAACACATCTTTCTGTGGCAGCGTCGGAAAAATTTGTGCATATATAACAAACTACGATGAGTACAAGGACCCCTAAAATCGTTACTATACTAATACCGATATACCGTACAACCATAACGCACAAAATAAAACATGTGGTGGTCAGAATAAGACAAAAGAGGAGTGGCATAAAACGCGTCTTTCTGTGGCAGCGTCAGAAAAAGTTGTGCATGTAAAACAAACTCTGCTGAGTTTAAGGACTGCTGAAATCAGTACTATACTTATACCGGTATACCGTACAACCATAACGCACAGAATAAAACGTTTGGTGGTCAAAATGAGACGAAGGAGGAGTGGCATAAAACACGTCTTTCTTTGGCAGCGTCGGAAATAGTTGTGCATGTAAAACAAACTAAAATGAGTTTAATGACCCCTGAAATCAGTACTATACTAATACCGGTATACCGTACAACCAGAACGCACAGAATAAAACGTTTGGTGGTCAAAATGAGACGAAGGAGGAGTGGCATAAAATGCGTCTTTCTGTGGCAGCGTCGGAAAAATTTGTGCGTGTAAAACAAACTATGATGAGTTCAAGGACCGCTGAAATTGGTAGGACAAAACAGTGCTTACCAAATACTTTCATCAGTGAAACGGTGGGATTCCTAACAGTTAGGAAGGTTTGTGTCATGTTTAGAAAAAATATTAAAATAAACCAAAAAAATAATGTCTTCATCTTTTTACCTTTTCACACATCTTTGAAGGAGGTCCAGGGAGCCACTAGGGCCTGGACTCTCACACTATTATGTTGGATCCACTATGTTCTAGACTTTCACAATTGTGTTGGATCCACTATGGACTTGACTCTCACACTATTATGTTAGATCCACTATGGACTGGACTCTCACTCTTATGTTAGATCCACTATGGACTGGACTCTCACTATTATGTTAGATCCACTATGGAATGGACTCTCTCTATTATGTTAGATCCACTATGGACTGGACTCTCACTATTATGTTAGATCCACTATGGACTGGACTTTCACTATTATGTTAGATCCACTATGGACTGGACTCTCACTATTATGTTAGATCCACTATGGACTGGACTCTCACTATTATGTTAGATCCACTACGGACTGGACTCTCACTATTATGTTAGATCCACTAAGGACTGGACTCTCACACTATTATGTTAGATCCACTATGGACTGGACTCTCACTATTATGTTAGATCCACTATGGACTGGACTCTCACACTATCTTTTTACTTTTTCACACATCTTTGAAGGAGGTCCAGGGAACCACTAGGGCGGCGTTAAAGGGCCAAATAGGGCTCTAGAGCCACGGGTTGCCGACCCCGGGTCTAGGGGGTGTTATTCTCGTTTAGGGTGCGAGAGGTCCCGGGTTCAAATCCCGGATGAGCCCTTAACATATGCACAATTGGTCAAATCAACGTATTTTCCCGGGCTTAACTTTACTATTAGGAGGTCCGCGTTCTTACCGCTCTCGTCCGACAGACGTGACGCTGGAGGACTTCTTCGCCACTCCAGAAGGGGAGGAGAGCCGCTCTTCGCTTCTGGGTCGGACGCTGGCGCGCCTCCTGGGAACGGCGGCGGAGAACGTGCACGTCTTCTCCGGCCGAGAGCGGGGACGGGAGCTGAGCGTGTGGTTCGCCGCCCGCGGCTCGCCATACTACAAGGCCGAGAAGCTGCACGGCTACGTGGCGGCCAACAAAGCCCAGGTGAGGACCGAGGCGCACGTTGACACCTGTACTTTGACACGTCCGGAGACGTAACGCGAGGATGTCAACACACGACCATGCACTTTAGAAACACTTAACATAATGTCAAGCAATTAACCCTCTCACACAGACACACACACACACACACACACACACACATCAGTTGGACTTTTAAGTGATGACAGTAAGTGCATGTTCTTGTCACACACACACACATACACGCACACACACACACGCCCACACACACTCACACACTCCATGTACATGAATACTTGACATCCTTTCAAAGCCTGAAAGCAGCTTTTTCCTTGAACCTGACTCATAATGACATGCATTCTTATACTGTACATAAATAAACATACATGTACAAACCCCGTTTCCATATGAGTTGGGTAATTGTGTTAGATGTAAATATAAATGGAATACAATGATTTGCGAATCCTTTTCAACCCATATTCAGTTGAATGCACTACAAAGACAACATATTTGATATTAAAACTCATAACCTTTTTTTTTTTTGCAAATAATAATTGACTTAGAATTTAATGGCTGCAACACGTGGCAAAGGGCATGTTCACCACTGTGTTACATCTCATTTTCTTTTAACAACACTCAATAAACGTTTGGGAACTGAAGAAACTATTTTAAAGATATATTTCCGTAAGAGCCATATAATTTTTTTTTTTAACACTGAAAACAACTAAACATGTGCATTTTTAAGCAAGACCAACATTTCTAGAGTATAATAGGTCTCTTAGTCTTTGTAATAACATTGTTATTGTGAAGCTAACTGTGGAGGGGGCGTGGCCTGCGGGCCTGCAGCGACAGGTGCGTAGACGGCCCACCTGGGCCTTGTTATCTAATCACCTGTCGCTCTGTTATAAGCAGCAGCCAGGAGGAGAGACTGAGTTGGGGCTGGAAATACTAAAATAAAACAATATTGTAACCCTGAAACAGGCTCTAATGTCGGTGCTTGGGGGTCTGAAGAACCCCCAGGAGGGCAAGCCCCACACTAACCAATAATAAATGAATAACTTCTTACCATTGACGCAACTTCTTGAACAGGTGTGGTGGAAAAACGGATGGATGGATTAAAAATGCATGATAATTTTATATTTAATTTATATTTAATTTATATTTTGAACATTATTTTTAACACTGTGATTACAAGTGGAATTATTCATTACTTATCGTGTTAAGCAACGTCAGCTCAGATCTATCTGAGAGCCAGATAAAGTCATCAAAAGAGACACATCTGGCTCTAGAGCCATAGGTTCCCTACCCCTGATGTCGAGCTTCAGTCGTTCAAAAGTCCGGGGTCTCCGCTGTCGTATTTTAAGCTTAATAATGCACCACACATTTTCAATGGGAAACAGGTCTGGACTGCAGGCGGGCCAGGAAAGTACGCGCACTCATTTTTTACGAAGCCACGCTGTTGTAACACATGCTGAATGTGGCTTGGTATTGTTTTGCTGGAATAAGCAGGGGCGTCCATGATGGCAGCATATGTTGTTCCAAAACCTGTATGTACCATTCAGCATTAATGGTGCCTTCACAGATGAATTTCTTTGTTGAGGTTGAAAATTGCAACATTACCGAGAGGTAGTGTGGAGGTCTTGCTCCTCCGGGTTCTTCGGACCACCAATCATCGACATGCCGGCTGATTGATTGATTGATTGATTGATTGATTGATTGATTGATTGATTGATTGATTGATTGATACTTTTATTAGTAGATTGCAGAGTTCAGTACATATTCCGTACAATTGACCACTAAATGGGAACACCCCAATACGTTTTTCAACTTGTTTGAGTCGGGGTCCACGTTAATCAATTCATGTAAGATCCTTCCAGGTTTACAAAAATGTTTTATTTTACTATAAAAACGTGCAAAGTCTTTTGGGTTCTTTTCAGCAGTTGTCTGTCTACCAAGTGAGCACACGAACGGTTTCTCTCCAGTGTCGTGTCTCGCTCTCGCTCTCTACCATCAATCCAACCAACTCTCTCCCGACTCCTTCCCGGCTGCTGCCTTTAACAGAGCGACAGGTGATTAGATAAACGCGCCCAGGCGAGCCATCTACGCACCTGTCGCTTATCTCGAAGCTGTTCCTGGCACAACTTGCTTCGCTGCAGGTCCGCAGGCCACGCCGCCCTGCAGGATTTTTTGGACAGCAAAAAAAAAGTACTGGGTTCTGTACCCGTCTCTAATCTTGTCCTTGCTTTCTGTCTCTTTCCCCCCACTCCAGCTGGAAGCCGTATTGGGCGTGGCCATCTCCCAGGTGGGCGTTGACGACTGTCCCCACACGGACTGCAGCCACGCCGGCGGCTGCACCACCGAAGTGTCGTTTGGTCAGACCCCAACGCCTCTCAGCTCGGGTAACGTCTCCCTGGTTTCCCTGCCGGCCAGAACGTCGGTGCGTTGTGGCTGTCGGGGTCGAGAGGCGACCCACCTGCCTTGCTCCGCCTACTCCACCAACCCCTGCCTCAACGGCGGCACGTGCCAGGATGGAGCACTAGGATACAGGTCGGTGGGAATGCCCATTTTGAATAGCGGTCCGGTGCTTGAACGCGTTTCTGTCCGTCAGCTGCAAGTGTCCGCCCATGTTCAACGGGCCCGAGTGCCAGCAGACCAAGCACAGCTTTGGTGGGCGGGGCTATGCGTGGTTCCCTCCCCTCAGGCCGTGCTTCCAGAACCACATCTCTCTGGAGTTCCTCACCGAGTCGCCCGACGGGCTGCTTCTTTACGACGGGCCACTCGGCAGCGCTCAGCCCGGCGAGCCCGACGACTTCCTTTCCATCGGTGAGTCCAGAAACACAACACTTCCTCTTTCTTTGACACTCCGTGTTTCAGGCATTCCCAAACACAGAGGCCTTGCTCTGCAAAAACTGAACTCTCTGTCAAATTAAATATCTCAAATAAGGGTGATATTTGCTTATTTTCTGTCTGATAGAATAATTCTTCTCACTAAGGAGATTTTATGTTAGTGTTTTACTTGTTTTAAAAGTTTTAAAGTCCAGTCCAGAGTGGGGCCAGCAGGATGGTCTCCTGCTGGCCCCACTATGGACTGGACTCTCACAATGATGTTAGATCCACTATGGACTGGACTCACACTATTAACTAGATCCACAATGGACTGGACTCTCACACTATTATGTTAGATCCACTACGGACTGGACTCTCACTATTATGTTAGATCCACTAGGGACTGGACTCTCACACTATTAACTAGATCCACTATGGACTGGACTCTCACTATTATGTTAGATCCACTATGGATTGGACTCTCACACTAATATGCTAGATCCACTATGGACTGGATTCTCACACTATTAACTAGATCCACTAAGGACTGGACTCTCCCACTATTAACTAGATCCACTATGGACTAGACTCTCACACTATTATGTTAGATCCACAATGGACTGGACTCTCACACTATTAACTAGATCCGCTATGGACTGGACTCTCACACTATTATGCTAGATCCACTATGGACTGGATTCTCACACTATTAACTAGATCCACTAAGGACTGGACTCTCCCACTATTAACTAGATCCACTATGGGCTGGACTCTCACACTATTAACCAGATCCACTAAGGACTGGACTCTCCCACTATTAACTATATCCACTATGGACTGGACTCTCACACTATTATGTTAGATCCACCATGGACTAGACTCTCACACTATTATGTTAGATCCACAATGGACTGGACTCTCACACTATTAACTAGATCCACTATGGACTGGACTCTCACACTATTATGCTAGATCCACTATGGACTGGATTCTCACACTATTAACTAGATCCACTAAGGACTGGACTCTCCCACTATTAACTAGATCCACTATGGGCTGGACTCTCACACTATTAACCAGATCCACTAAGGACTGGACTCTCCCACTATTAACTATATCCACTATGGACTGGACTCTCACACTATTATGTTAGATCCACCATGGACTAGACTCTCACTATTATGTTAGATCCACTATGGACTGGACTCTCACTATTATGTTAGATCCACTATGGACTGGACTCTCCCACTATTAACTAGATCCACTATGGACTGGACTCACACTATTAACTAGATCCACTATGGACTGGACTCTCACACTATTATGTTAGATCCACTATGGACTGGGCTCTCACTATTATGTTAGATCCACTATGGACTGGACTCACACTATTAACTAGATCCACTATGGAGTGGACTCTCACACTATTATGTTGGATCCACTATGGAGTGGACTCTCACTATTATGTTAGATCCACTATGGATTGGGCTCTCACTATTATGTTAGATCCACTATGGACTGGACTCACACTATTAACTAGATCCACTATGGACTGGACTCTCACACAATTATGTTAGATCCACTATGGAGTGGACTCTCACTATTTTGTTAGATCCACTATGGACTGGGCTCTCACTATTATGTTAGATCCACTATGGACTGGACTCACACTATTAACTAGATCCACTATGGACTGGACTCTCTCACTATTATGTTAGATCCACTATGGACTGGACTCTCACACTATTAACTAGATCCACTATGGACTGGACTCTCACTATTATGTTAGATCCACTATGGACTGGACTCTCACTTTTATGTTAGATCCTTTATGGACTGGACTCTCACACTATTATGTTAGATCCACTATGGACTGGACTCTCACACTATTATGCCAGATCCACTATGGACTGGACTCTCACACTATTTTGTTAGATCCGCTATGGACTGGACTCTCACACTATTATGTTGGATCCACTATGGACTGGAATCTCACTATCATGTTAGATCCACTGTGGACTGGACTCTCACACTATTATGTCAGATCCACTATGGACTGGACTCACACTATTAACTAGATCCACTATGGAGTGGACTCTCACTATTATGTTAGATCCACTATGGATTGGGCTCTCACTATTATGTTAGATCCACTATGGACTGGACCCTCACACTATTATGTTAGATCCACTATGGAGTGGACTCTCACTATTATGTTGGATCCACTATGGACTGGACTCTCACTATTATGTTAGATCCACTATGGACTGGACTCTCACACTATTAACTAGATCCACTATAGACTGGACTCTCACACTATTTACTAGATCCACTATGAACTGGACTCTCACACTATTATGTTAGATCCACTATGGTCTGGACTCTCACTATTATGTCAGATCCACTATGGACTGGACTCACACTATTAACTAGATCCACTATGGAGTGGACTCTCACTATTATGTTAGATCCACTATGGACTGGACTCTCACTATTATGTCAGATCCACTATGGACTGGACTCACACTATTAACTAGATCCACTATGGAGTGGACTCTCACTATTATGTTAGATCCACTATGGATTGGGCTCTCACTATTATGTTAGATCCACTATGGACTGGACTCTCACACTATTATGTTAGATCCACTATGGAGTGGACTCTCACTATTATGTTGGATCCACTATGGACTGGACTCTCACTATTATGTTAGATCCACTATGGACTGGACTCTCACACTATTAACTAGATCCACTATAGACTGGACTCTCACACTATTTACTAGATCCACTATGAACTGGACTCTCACACTATTATGTTAGATCCACTATGGTCTGGATTCCCACCCTATTATGCTGGATCCACTTTTTTACTGGACTCTCACACTATTATGTTAGATCCACTAAGGACTGGACTCTCGCACTATTATGTTAAATCCACTATGGACTGGACTCTCACACTATTATGGTAGATCCACTATGGACTGGACTCTCGCACTATTATGTTAAATCCACTATGGACTGGACTCTCACACTATTCTGGTAGATCCACTATGGACTGGACTCTCACACCATTAACTAAATCCACTATGGACTGAACTCTCTCACTATTTTGTTGGATCCACTATGGACTGGACTGTCACACTAATATGCTAGATCCACTTTTTTACTGGACTCTCACAATATTTTGTTAGATCCACTATGGACTGGACTCACCACTATTAACTATATCCACTATGGACTGGACTCTCACACTATTATGTTGGTCCACTATGGACTGGACTCTCACAATATTTTGTTAGATCCACTCGACGTCCATCGCATCCGGTCACATCTGTGGTCCTCTCCAAGGTTTTTCATTGTCCCATTGGGTTGAGTTTTTCCTTGCCCTGATGGGGGATCCCAACCGAGGATGTCGTTGTGGCTTGTGCAGCCCTTTGAGACACTCATGATTTAGGGCTATATAAGTCAACTTTGATCGATTGATTGAAAGTAAAAGTGAGTTCACAGTGTGTGGTCGGAATCTTCAAATCTGACGTTTGCAAGTGTTTCCAAGGTCTTAGCGCTGGTGGAGAAGTCAGTCGAGACTTTGATTTGTGCTTTAAATGCCAGGAACAAACATGCTGATCTTATTGTTCCGTCCAACAATCAGAGCCAATCAATGCCGGCCGCCAGCGGACAAAGAGCATCACGGGACGTTAATGTGAGCTCCCGGCGGTCCTGATGTGGCGTTATAGGATCAGCCCGCCCGTGGCCTTTCAGGCACGCCTTGCATAATCTCCTGGCATTAAAGTTACGTCATCGTCCAGCCCGCCGGCTGCCGTGGCGTCGTTCAGCGAGGGGAAAATCAACGCCGGCTGCTTCATTGATCACGGCCCGGCTTTTTGTCATTAATGCGTTCGATAACGTTGGCGGCAGGGGGGGGGGGGGGGCTGCACACGCGATGGCTCATCAGACACGCACGGAGGATGAGAGGATGTTGAAGGAAGCACATTTGCACCAAAAAAATTGACTGTTGATGAACTTTTTTAATGGGCTTTCTCAGCTGACACCGCAACAAAGGTTGTTTTTTTTACGTTCTTTTCATTAAAGTCATTCACACGCTCTTCAAGTTGAGTCCAGAGCAGACCTGGGCAAATTAAGGCCCGAGGTTCCGCCGGACATTCCAAAATCTTTTTTTTTTTAGATGTTTAAGATGGAAAGTGTAGCTGCCATTATGATGTGCACTCATGTTTTCTAACGACCGAAAGTCTTCATCTATACTAAGTATTTCAATGGTTGGAATCTGCCCTTATGGCTGATATACCAGTTACCATGGTGATCTAATTAGTTACTATGGTGATCTAATTAGTTATTATCGTGATCTAATTAGTTACTATGGTGATCTAATTAGTTACTATGGTAATCTAATTAGTTACTATTGTAATCTAATTAGTTACTATGGTAATCTAATTAGTTACTATTGTAATCTAATTAGTTACTATGGTAATCTATTTAGTTACTATGGTAATCTAATTAGACTGGACTCTCACACTATTATGTTGGATCCACTATGGACTGTACTCTCACACTATTTACTAGATCGACTATGAACTGGACTGTCACACTACTATGCTAGATCCACTATGGACTGGACTCTCATTATTATGTTAGATCCACTATGGACTGGACTCTCACTATTATTTTAGAACCACTATGGACTGCACTCTCACACTATTATGCTAGATCCACTATGGACTGGACTCTCACACTATTATGCTGGATCCACTATGGACTGGACTCTCACACTATTATGTTAGATCCACTATGGACTGGACTCTCTCACTATTATGTTAGATCCACTATGGACTGGACTTTCACTATTATGTTAGATCCACTATGGACTGGACTCTCACACTATTATGCTAGATCCACTATGGACTGGACTCTCACTATTATTTTAGATCCACTATGGACTGGACTCTCACACTATTATGTTAGATCCACTATGGACTGGACTCTCACTATTATGTTAGACCCACTATGGACTGGACTCTCACACTATTATATTAGATCAACTATGGACTGGACTCTCCCACTATTAACTAGATCCACTATGGACTGGACTCCCACACTATTTTGTTAGATCCACTATGGACTTGACTCTCACTATTATGTTAAATCCACTATGGACTGGACTCTCACACTATTTACTAGATCCACTATGGATTGGACTCTCACACTATTTTGTTAGATCCGCTATGGACTGGACTCTCCCTATTATGTTAGACCCACTATGGACTGGACTCTCACACGGCGGATGAGAGGATGTTGAAGGGAGTACGTTTGCACCAAAAAAATTGACTGTTGATGAACTTTTTTAATGGGCTTTCTCAGCTGACACCGCAACAAAGGTTTTTTTTTTTTCTACGTTCTTTTCATAAAAGTCATTCACATGCTCATCCAGAGCAGACCTGGGCAAATTAAGGCCACATGCAGCCCGTTGAGCTTTCCAATCTGGCCCGCCGGACATTCCCAAATAATTTTTCTTAGATCTTTAAGATGGAAAGTTTAGCTGCCATTATGATGTGCAGTAGAGAACCGCGGTTTGCGGTCTCATCCGCGGAGTCCGCGGATAAACCGAGTGACATGACGAAAAAATTTATTTTAATTAGATTCGGGCGGGTGGCGGTTGAACCATCCGGAAATATTTATTATACATGGTTCTGGGATCGGTATCTTTTACCATTCCAAGAGCCATTTAAGACCCGTGTCACAAAGCCAAGAAGTCAATAGGAGACGCTAATATTCTCTAGAATGACTGCCGGCAGTCGCCCAGATAATAAATATTAGGGCGTGTTATGAAGTCATTGACTTTGTCGCCCTCTGCAGCATTTACGATCTGGTTGTCAGTCCAGCAACATGTTGTGAGTGGCTTCCACGGCAACACGCACACGACTGCAAAGCATACTGGGTAACACAGAGTACACTAATGGTTGTGATATAAACAATTTTAACACTCTTAGTAATATGCACCACGCTGTGAAGCCACACCAAACAAGATTGACAAACTCATTTCGGGAGGACATCCTCCCAGGAACACAACATAAACGCAACACAACAAATACCCAGAATCCTTTGTATCAATTACAATTCCTGACTATTTTATACACCCCGCTAGCAGCAAACCGGGCCGGTGGCAGGCGGTTGCGTTTCTGATAAAATGTTGGTTCGGGTGGACGGCGGGTGGATGACGACTTTGGTGATGCGGTTGCGGATGATATTATTGGCTATCCACGCATCTCTAATGTGCAGTGATGTTTTTTCTAATGACCGTAAGTCTTCTACTATACAAAGTAATTCAGTGGTTGGAATCTGCGCTTATGGCTGATATACCAGTTACTATAGTAATCTAATTAGTTACTATGGTCATCTAATTAGTTACTATGGTCATCTAATTAGTTACTATGGTAATCTTAATTAGTTACTATGGTCATCTGATTACAAACCCCGTTTCCATATGAGTTGGGAAACTGTGTTAGATGTAAATATAAACAGAATACAATGATTTGCAAATAATTTTCAACCCATAATCAGTTGAATATGCTACATAGACAACATATTTGATGTTCAAATGGATAAACATTTTTTTTTTTTTTGCAAATAATCATTAACTTTAGAATTTGATGCCAGCAACACGTGACAAAGAAGTTGGGAAAGGTGGCAATAAATACTGATAAAGTTGTGGAATGCTCATCAAACGCTTATTGGGAACATCCCACAGGTGTGCAGGCTAATTGGGAACAGGTGGGTGCCATGATTGGGTATAAAAACAGCTTCCCAAAAAATGCTCAGTCTTTCACAAGAAAGGATGGGGCGAGGTACACCCCTTTGTCCACAACTGCGTGAGCAAATAGTCAAACAGTTTAAGAACAATGTTTTCTCAAAGTGCAATTGCAAGAAATGTAAGGATTTCAACATCTACGGTCTATAATATCATCAAAAGGTTCAGAGATTCTGGAGAATTCACTCAACGTAAGCGGCATGGCCAGAAACCACCACTAAAAGACCGTGACCTTCGATCCCTCAGACGGCACTGTATCAAAAACCGACATCAATCTCTCCAGGATATAACCACATGGGCTCAGGAACACTTCAGAAAACCACTGTCACTAAATACAGTTTGTTGCTACATCTTTAAGTGCAAGTTAAAGCTCTACTATGCAAAGCAAAAGCCATTTATCAACAACATCCAGAAACGCTGCCGGCTTCTCTCGGCCCGAGATCATCTAAGATGGACTGATGCAAAGTGGAAAAGTGTTCTGTGGTCTGACGAGTCCACATTTCAAATTGTTTTTGGAAATATTCGACATCGAGGCACCAAGCAGTGTGGGCGGGAAGCGTTTCCACAGACGCGGAAGGAGATTTTCACAACAAAGTTCTAAAACTTAGTATTTATCAGATTGTAGGTGGGTTCATTTTCTACCCCTCACATTCATATTTAACTGTTTGTTGCATTTTTGTGCATTTCACTTGATTGTATAATATGTCAATCAAAAGGCGTTGTGACGTTCACATTTTGTCAATATTCAGTGTTTTATCGTTTATAGAGAAAAATAAAATTCCTTTAAGTTTTTTAAGGCGGTCTGTCATGACGTTTTTAGCATTCAATCCGACATTATTGTGAGGTTTTGTGTCAGTGGTCCTAAAAATAGATATACCGGCCCCCGGACACATTTTTTTCTCTGAATGTGGCCCTTCGAGTCAAAATAATTGCCCAGGCCTGCTCTATAGGATAAATAGGCGTTTTTTTCATCCCACAATTAGGACATTTTTGCGGTTCGGATGTGAAAAGCCCACAAAAACAACACATGAAAACAAGAGGAAATTATTAAAGTAGACATGTCCGATTATATCGGGCTGCCGATATCATGTATTTACGTTGCATGTATATATATATGTGTATATATATGTATATATATATATATATATATATGTGTAAGTATATATATGTGTATGTATATATATATATATATATATATATGTGTAAGTATATATATGTGTATGTATATATATATATATATGTGTGTATGTATATATATGTATGTATATATGTATATATATGTGTAAGTATATATATATGTATATATGTATGTATATATGTGTAAGTATATATATGTGTATGTATATGTATATATGTATATGTATGTATATATGTATATATATGTGTAAGTATATATATGTGTATGTATATATATATATATGTATGTATAGATGTATATATATGTGTAAGTATATATATGTGTATGTATATATATATATGTGTATATATATATATATATATATATATGTGTATGTATATATGTATATATATGTATCTATATATGTATGTATATATGTATGTATATATGTATATATGTATATATATATATATGTATGTATATATATGTATATATATGTATGTATGTATATATATATATATATATATATATATATATATAAAATGGATGGAATGAGTATATCCGTTCCTCCACCGTGTTCAATGGAGAAGTCTGATCTACAAAATTTGCAGGCAGCATACACTTTCCCCTTCGAGCTGTCCTGGATGAACTGAAATTATTTGTTCCAATAATGCAGTGTTTTTCAACCTTTTGTGAGCCAAGGCACATTTTTTGCGTTGAAAAAATGCGGAGGAACACCACCAGCATAAATCATTAAAAAACGAAACTCAGTTGACAGTAAAAAGTCATCGCAATTGTTGGATATGACTTTAAAGCATAACCAAGCATGCATTAGTATAGTTCTTGTCTCAAAGTAGGTGTAGTGTCACCACCTGTCACATCACGCCCTGACTTATTTGGAGTTTTTTCTGTTTTCCTGTGTGTAGTGTTTCATTTCTTATCTTGCGTTCCTATTTTGGTGGTGTCTTTTTTTGGTATTTTCCTGTTGCAGTTTCATGTCTTCCTTTGAACGTTATTTCCCGCATCTACTTTGTTTTAGCAATTTAACAATATTTCAGTTGTTTTTATCTTTCTTTGTGGGGACATTGTTGATTGTCATGTCATGTTCGGATGTGGACGCCGTCTTTGCTCCACAGTAAGTCTTTGCTGTCGTCCAGCATTCTGTTTTTGTTTACTTTGTAGCCAGTTTAGTTTTAGTTTTGTCCTGCATAGCCATCCCTAAGCTTCAATGCCTTTTCTTAGGGGTACTCACTTTTTGTTTATTTTTGGTTTAAGCATTAGACACAATTTTACCTGCACACCGCCTCCCGCTGTTTCCAACATCTACAAATCATTTAGCACCGGCTGCCACCTACTGATATGGAAGAGTATTGCACCATTACTCTGCCGATCTCTTGACAACACCAACACTCAACAACAACAACACATAATGTACAGACTATAATTACTGGTTTGAAAACAATTTTAACCCAAATAGCTGAAATTAGACAATCTCCCACGGTACACCAGACTGTATCTCACGGCACACTAGTGTGCCGCGGCACAGTGGTTGAAAAACAGTGCAATAATGTACTTCTCTCTACGTCCGTGCAGCACTCCGTACAACAGCGTTCTAAAAAGTCACACATTTTAATTTTTTGAAACCGAAACCCATAATTTCCGATATTACATTTTAAAGCATTTATCGAAGATCTCTACTTTTAAGTCCCCAGGAGGAGTTTGTTTTCATATATGGTTTCTTGGGACTTTTATGTGTCTTGTCATATTGGTAAATGGGTTAAATGGTAAATGGGTTGTACTTGTATAGCGCTTTTGGGCCTCTTCAGCAATTTTTGTGACGTTACATGAAACTAGGGACAGGAGCTTTTTTTTTTTTTTTTTTTTCAAGAGGGGCACTACAGAGTCCATTTCTAATTTTTTATTTAAGTTTAAAACATGTTTCGCCGGACCTGATGCGCATGCAAAAAGTGGTGAGTTTTCCTGTATGTGAAGGGCCGCAAATATTTTATCGAAGTGGGAAAAAATAACGCACGGAGCAATGAACATAGAGCTCTCGCAGCCTGAACCAAACAACCAAAATGCAAAATAAATTAAAAAAAAACATTAAAAACACAGAACTCCTGCAACCAGCAGCATCTTAGGAGGAAAAAAAGGTTACGTTTGAACATATTGTTTGGTGTCATTTCCTGGCTCCCTTCAGTTGGCGATGTGTTGATTACTGCCCCCTAGTGAC